>NC_090282.1:13617410-13921517 GCF_037392515.1 Haliotis asinina | reverse complement strand
TGCGTTTTAAATCTTTCATTTTGGATGAGGATGTTGAAATAATAGGTGACGGAAGACGCACGCCAGATCCCCGTTTCTACCAACCACACGCATAAGTACAGTTACATAATGGCACGTATTGCCTGATTATCAGACGTGCCTCGAATGCACATTATAACTTGGCAGAACCGCACTTTCAAGGGCTTTCCGAAGCATTTTAAACATTAAATATTTGATGATGGATCGTCAAATTAGAGATTCCGTAACACTGACGGGAGACGCGCTCCAGATCCCCGACTACTTTACCCGCCACGAGCGCAAGTGCAGTTACATAATGACGTGCATTGTCTGACTCTCAGACGCGACTCGAATGCACACTAAACCTTGGCAGAACCGCACTTTCAAGGGCTTTCCACCACAGTAAACGTTTATATACTAAGACTACAGGTGTTGCTTTTATGGCTTTATTCCAGTCTATTGCAACTTTAGCTCTGTCAAGTATATTGATTCTTGTGTAGCTCGACTATCTAATGTTGAACAACCAGCATATTTCCAGAATCCCACATGAATGATCTCGCAAATGCTTTATTGTTGTAAATATTAAAGACGCCGGTACAGCGGTGCACAGATTCATCTAAATACCGCCAATCTATATCACCTACGGTATTTTCCTTGCATTTCACACATTAATACCTATATAGCTCCCCCACTAAATGGCAACGTATGCGTTTTATACATTGTTTGAAACGCGCTTTAAATGGCCTTCAAACGCAGCATAGAAATGTATTTTCTGAGGTGACTCGTAAGAGTGGTTGCCATTACATCATGACCGGATGATGGTGACATGATGGTTGCTGTGATATAGAAGAACTGAAGTTCAATAAAATTACACAAACCATCATGTCGGAGATTAAATCTGGACTGGTTACCAGGGGCAGCATTAGATTCACGTTTGCATTTGTAGGGAGAGTATTTCCTCGGGTTTCCAACGATGTATAATATACATAGATATGACAAAGTAAAAAGCAACCAAAACACAATGGCGCGAGCAACTTCCACCGCAGACTGGGTGGAAGAAAAGTCTTCCACCGAGACTACAGTCTTCCACCGAGACTTGGAAGAAAATCAGACAATCTAAAATCACTGAAACCTTAATTGCCCGGCTATTAATTTGCCAAAAAAACCCCAAACAAACGGAAACATTCTCCTAGAGGCGTCAGAGTCCCGCTATCCAACGATGCAGCATGCGCGTTTAAGGCGGCGAATGCAGCCCCAAAGGGAGCCGTGCTGAAATAGGTTATACAATATGGTGCACTTTTTCATGTTACACCGGTTTCGATTCTGCGAGTGTGTTTCTATATATAAACATGACGTTCTGCTGTTGGTGACTCCATCTCAGGATCATGGAACAGTCTCTTGAAGGAGCACATTATGCGTTCTCCATAGATACAAAACAGTTAGCATCCGAGCAAAAGAGGGTATTCTCTTGCAAAAATTGCATAAGCAAACTGAATCACAAAGTTGACGTTACTTCTCAGACAACTGCTTCTCGCCATGAGACCGTGTTAGTAATGTGATATCACCTATGAAGGCATCTCACGTCCTGTTTTCTTTTTAGCCAACCATGCACATGGGTGTATGTTTTGTTTTGATCAACAATGTGTTATATATGACTCCAAAATGGTAAAAAAGGCACGATCGATAATACTCGTCGGTTTGATGAAGATATTTCATTTCGCCCGCCTTTTCCTTTGCCGTCAGTTAGGCAGAAGTTGTATTTGAAACATGAAGACTGTGTTTTCAGATTCTTTTGTCAAAACAATGGATGTGTGATTAGAAGGAGACATAATAGCATTACGAAAAGAAAAGCGTGTCTTTCCCACTACATGAAGAAAGGCGGTGGGTAGGGTAGTGGGTAAAGTGTTAGCTCTCCTTCCCCAAGCAGGTCCGGGTTCGACTCCGCACATAGGTACAATGTGCAATGCCCATTTCTGGTGTGCCTCGTGATTTTGCTGGACATTTGCTAAAAGCAGCGTAAAATAACTCACTCACTCAGATCACTCACAAAATGAATATGGTATGCACATAGAATGAGCCCCGTTACTTCATGCATGTTAGCCTGTTATCAGTGAAAGATTAATGAAAATGTAGTTGAATGGACAACAATATGTTGATTTATCGACGAAAATGATTAGTTTTAGTAACAATTTCACTATGTTAACTGGATCATTGTGTCATTTGGTCGCACATGTATCTTTAATGAATAGCTGATAGAAGTTTCACTGCGTAATTGTGAATAACACACCGGTGCAGATGGTGATTGTTCCAGCTGACAATACAAAGCAATCTGATAGAAAGCTGAGCGTTTCTGCTGATTATGTATGCACGGTACTATTGAGTGTATGTACAATGGACACATTGAAGGGAAATGAACAGCAATAGTTGAGTGAAGGATTGAATAGGTTTCCTACTAGACTGTGACGGATCCACCGGTGTACAATATTTACTAATGTAATTTATAATTATTTATTTATTACTATTTCCAGCTAGTATTGCTGCAGGATGTAACACGAGTTTGAATATAATACTGAACTATTTCAGCAGGAATCATTTGTTCTCAATCGATTTCTCTTCGTGACAAACAGATTTGTGGCTATGTGTTTGATCAGCTGAACAACTGACTTGGTGTTTCGTGCGTTTGTGATAGGAGCTACCATTGGAACATTGTCAGTTCGCCTATTTATGAGGACCTGGCACCAAAAGTATTTGATCTCGATTCAAAGAAACTATGCTCATTGTCCGAATGGTACTAAGAACGTTTTGCCACATATTTCTTGTGACTGTGCAAGATAGGGCACAGGGTCCTGTTGATAATTAGGATGATATTTTCCCAATCAGACCACAGGTCGATTTCATGAGCATCACGACAATATTCGTGACACAGTGACATGAAGACTTATTTCGATGGTAACTACCCTGTCTGTCTGCGTTGTTTAACTCGGTTATGAATCAAATACTACCCAGGAGCTTTCGACCCGAATCGTTTGGCGTGTATTTCATGTGTCAGCTGTGCTATTTGACGTTTTAACGTCATCACTGGGGCCGAAACGTCGCTTTCAAGGTTATTGAACTAACAAAATTAGTGTGCGTTTTTGCTTGTATTTAATATTAACTAACACGGAATGTATTGAACTGGTCAATGTACTATGTCTCTGTTATAACATGAACACACTACAAAAATACTGGTGACTTCAGGTCGAACGGTTCTAGTTACAGTCCATTTATTTCGAGGACAAGGCATGGTAACATCAAATACCATCTTCAAATTTCATATTTATGATGTATCCTGGGATCGAACCGCCAGCTTTCCGCTGACCTGGCAGACACTCCATCCACTTGACTATAAATGCGGCTGTATTTTCATTTCAGCCAATGTGACGTCAGAGTCTTCATCAACCCAGATGTTAGTTGACGGCAATACCACCTTGGAGGTATTTATACCTGGGGCCTTTTTCACAAAACTCTCGTAAGCCTAAGGTCTTTTTTCGTAACATTCCTACTTCCGATGTTACAGTATAGCAGGTACGAATGCTACCAGAAAGGTACGATATCTTATGCTTACGAGAGCTTTGTGAAACGGGGCCCTTTGATAATGTGTGAGTGAGTTGGATCTAATGCTGTGTATATTTCATAGTAACCGTGCGGTACATCTTGATGTCTTTTGAAGATATCTGTTTAAACTGTAACACTGCATAGACACGTTGTCCTAGGGACCATTGCTTAATCGACGTCCAGGGGATTGTTACAAACACGAGATAACAACGGTATAGTTTTCATTTCTCGTGCTGTCGTATACTTTTCTGTGGTTATCGCGTTTTCGACTCGTGTTACCGCTTTATCTAAATGCGATGAAAATATTTCCGCCCTTGGCAACAATACAAAGACGCTTACCATATCAGTTTAATCACTGACAACGGATATAATGCAACAGACATGAAAGTCTGTAACGTATCTATTACAATACATACACACTCGCACACGCACTCGCGCACTCGCGCACACACGCACTTGCCCGTTTCCATCAGCGGGACGGTCCACTACAGGCTATGCAGCTGTGGACTCAAACTGACTGACCCTAGTCAGCTGAATCGTTATTCAATACTTCATCAATCCACCCCATTAAGCTCAATGCGAAGGTTTCCATCTACACGTGCACAAGACCAACACATATATATTCAACTGAAATCAACCCTTAGATTAAAGGTAGTGTTAGTGAACAACTCGCCCCGTTCCAAATGGATCGGATTAATATCTGTGGGGCTTGTATTCTTCGTCCTTAATGGATGTATGTTTATTCAATCTGATTTTGCACAACCAGAAACAGAGATTTATAGACCTTTCAATGGGCCGGTCACAAAACAGTGGAAATCGATAGCCAGTCCCAACACTCGAATACAAGAACCGGCAAACAATATACAATCAAACAGTCCATGACAAATGACATGGGCCGCTGGTAATCTGCTTTGGAATGATGACAAGCAATGGTAGAGATAATTGAACATTAAATCTCGCTGTGAACAGCTAAACGCATTAACACGGGGAGACAACTCGCGTGTGGCTTGCAATTCAGGCGTCAAGGTAGGTGTATTTTTGCATGAGAAAGAATCCACCATCATATAGAATAATTTCATGTGATTAATTAGCATCGCCTCTCGACGTTCGAATTCGCTGAATTCGTGGTCTGCCAGAACCATGCCCGTTCGCGTTGGTAATCACCTGTTCAATGAACCCGTGTCATCACCTCTCGCAAGGAGCTCATTTAACACATGTTCATTGCATTGTCGGAATTGTACAATTGACTCTGTATTTAGCAGAATACATGAATACGAAAAAAATGCTTATTTTTATTCATTTGCGCCATAGCTAGGTGCTGACGTCCATGACGTACAAAAGACGGGACGGTTGGTACTTGTTAATTGTTTCCCGGGTTTGCACGACAATTACATAAACACGGTTGATGGTATCTTCTCTTGCTTAATGCGACTCGTGGTTCTGCTGGTTCAGTTGTGATAGGGATGAAACACAACATTTATGTGAATGTTGATTTTCCAGGAGGGCATGCTTCAAGGATTTTTATTACCAACAGGTTATTACAGGAAGGTAGGTTAAAGCAAACAATATGCTATTTTGCTTAAAACCTCAATATACGTAAATGGCAATGGTCCTGATCAGAATCGCGAGCTGCATAGATATGTATATCTCCATAACTTCTGACTAAAATTTGTCAATTAATCAATTGATTTATCTGTCTTTAATCAATTTATCGTACGTAATGCACATCTATGATCAATCTTTATTCCGGTACTCAAAAAGCCTCAGACCTACAGTACACTATATACATTGTTCTATGCACATTCACGGACCAATATGTTTCTATGCGTAGAAAATATACAGGGGCGGGTTTTCAATTTCTTTTGTATATGAACTGCTTAACAATAGTGAAAAATTAAGCCTGTTTGGATGGGCATAACATTTGCTCTTATATATTTGTGTTGAAGATTACAGTGGTTAGGACATACAAGGCAAAACTGATACTCGTCTTTAACTGCATTTGAATTACATAATTTACAGGTTCATGTTCTCGATCCATATACATGTATACATGTCTACCTTCCTCGATTAGACGTTCGTGAGATGAGCATCGGAATGGTGATAAACCTACTCAATATATCATTTTACATTTAAACATGACAGGTTTAATTCGGTATGGATATTACTTTTAACCATTAGGTAAGTGTCAGATTTGCTTGAAATCGAGAATTTTTCGTACCAGTTTTAAAAATACATGTCTTTTAGTCTTTGAGTAAATGATCTGATGAATTCCGTATGGATTCCAGTTGCTTGGTTATGTCAACTATCACCAAGTCCAGCAGAAAACAAATATTAATTGCTTTATACCAATCGCCCAGTTTTAGTGTCCATTTCTATTACATAAAAGGATCATATTATAGCATGTCTCTGGTAAGTGAGAGGTTGGCATGTATACAATGTTTACCTCTCACAGGCACACAAATGTACCATTTCGAATTGTTCCAAGTGCATTTAATCCCCAAATTTCTGCGCCATACGAAAGAATAAGATATCTTTTTACCTGAAATATTTTGAAAAAATGGAAGCCATACCGAGATCACCAAGGATATGTGTTTCTATTAGGTATCCAAGAAGTACTCTCTATGTGCACTGCTGCATAGCAAAGTATACACTTAGATATTTGAAAGAATAATTATGATGTTTCAAGTTAAGTAGCCCAAAAAACTATAATTTTTTATCAGAATATATAAATTTTAATACTATTGTAACGAAGTGAAAAAGTAAAAAATCCCTATGAATTGATATCAGAAAAAATACAGCAAAACGGTATCATAAGACTTCTGTATTATTAATATACTACACGTGATCTACATATGCTAAGAAGCTAAGTATGTATGGTCACCTCATTAGGACGATGAATAAATATTGAACGATTGACAGTGATATCTTTTCACATTCTCACTGACCTAGTGCAAGAGTACGACCTTGGCAGCAGCTGAAGACACTCATGCAGGACAATAAACATGGCACTGTGGGTTGTCTCAGTGCTTTGTATGCTGGTCATGCTGAGTTTGGCCTGTGTTACAAGCTACCATGGTAAGATATTGCACTTCATATTTTTTGTATACAGTCTGAATAATTTCAGACACGCCAAACAAGTTAAATGCTTAGAACTACACGTGGGTAGTTATATAGAACTGATTTATAGAACTGAAATGATATACCTTTATATAACGACAGGACCCATATGTGATCGATTACAAACGTATCTCGAACTACGAAGGTTTCGTTGTATTCGTCGGCCTAGTCAACGGAATTAGAGCTGACTAAGTCGCCTTGGATGTTACAAATATACCTGTTGAACCTGTCAGTTGGTTTCCGGGAAACAGTGATGTCTTAGGATCAGTCCTGGTCAAACTCGTAGTCGGGTGGATGTACATGTGATGATGATAAATATTTCTCTTTTGTGAGAATGGTATCGTATCAAGACAAGATTGGAACATTTGAGTGGTAGATATATTACCTGTAATAGGAACACATCCGTGTGCACGATGCTTCCCAAAAGCTCGCTGTGGTAATATGTTTCCAAGAAAACATGAGTTTTGATAGAAAAATATAAACTTCAAGTTCTTAAAAAATAAAGGATTTAGAGTTTTTCTGTTAAAATCACTACACAGACACTGAATAGGACCGCCCTAAGTGTTGTGGAAAACTAAAGAACACTTATCATAATATTATTCATCTGAATTTAGTCACTGGTCATTCAATAGTTTTTGAGTAATATAGAAATTATTAGCAGTTGTTCTGCCCATAGTGACAGCGTTATCTACTATCTATGTGTATGTGGATATAGTTAGTGATACAAGCCTGGAGAGAATACATGTTTGTATGCGTGGGGAAAAACCCAAAACAACACACCTGATTTGTTGAGTGAAGGGCAGTCAGGGGGCTTACTTGTTACTGCGACAACCTAAAGTCTGATATTGCTAAATACGGTTTATAACCATACCTTGTGTTAAAACGAAGAAACCTCCCCCCCAAAAAAACCCCAAAGAAATACAACCGAAAAAAGCCAAACCCCTTGACGTGGTTCATGTTCCCCTGGTTTTCAGAATGTTCGGTGAACTGCCTCGCCTGCACCTCCGACGGCAGCTGTGTGAGTTGTTTGGCGGGGTACTACGGTGTAAACTGCACACCCTGCAACCCTGACTGCAACAACTCCGCATGTCTGTTTGACCTGTGTGCTGAAGGATGTGTGAAAGGGTTGTACGGGTACACATGCGACAAGGACTGCCGACAGTGCCAGCACGGCTGTGACCAGTGGAAGGGGATATGCCTAGACCCGTATACACCCACTACCCAGTACTACCTAGCTGGCAAGGAGCGTAGGTCTTGTTGAAAATATTCTTTTGTTAAAACTTGCTGTCCTGATAAGCAGAGATGCATTAAATACTTTTATTGCAGAAAACACGCAACTTGCTGTTATATTTAAGGGTTAAAAGGGTGGATTTTACGAATGACTCAAACAATATTGTACATTTTTTAAATTGTGATTGTTATATACAGACAACACATTTTCGATATAACATGTAGCTATAGTATATGTATCTCACAACAAGTTGTTTATATTTCAACAGAGACATTGATGTCTGAAACTTTAATACATAATAATTACATATTTTTCATCGTACCCCTGCATTTGTCACAGGCGAACATACCCAAACTGGACTTGGGGGCTACAGGCGCGGCCGAATACGACCATAGTTAGAGACCATTTATAGTTTATGGCAAGGGTGGGGATAAGGTGATGATGTTTTTCTATGGAGAAGCATATGGGTACTGTGAATGCCCCTAATTGATTTTTTATACAAAGTAAGCGACACCCTTAATCTTAAGTACAAACTCAATCACTCCCCCATATTATAATAATATAATATTTCCATTTGTACAAAATTGATGACCCTTACCCACCTATCAAACCCACGTATGATTCCAATGTTCTTAATATCACCGTGGCGCTCCTACATTGTATTGCTGTTTTTATTTTCACGTATTTATTTTATAGAATAAAAACCCCTTGGTACACCTAAAGGAAGGAGAAAGCATATTTGTTAAATAAATCTTCTGACGTTAATTATAACCACATGTTCACCTTAATTTCCATTTATGGAAATAAATGACTTTAAAATATTTCTCAAACTGACTGAACAGTCGTGGAACCATGCTGTCAAACGTGGAATTTCAGTTGAATTCGATGAAAATTATATGCATCACCCCATAAAAAGTCAGATTGAAATATTTCCAGAGATATGAAATATATGCCCAGATTTCCGGACTTATTGTCTCCTATGTGGGACTTACTGTCACCTACGTGGAACTTACTATCTTCTACGTAGAACTTATTATCACCTACGTAGGACTTAGTATCTTAGTATATGTTATTATGCATTAATCTGAAATGGTCAACTTAGTTCCCTCAGACACGGAAACCATTTCCTTTTTGACTGTTTCAGTCACTGTTTTAGAGTTTACAGCCATGTGTTTCATTTGCGCTTAGAGTCTACAGTTATGTGCAGGATCATCTAATATGTGTCTAGCAGAAAAAGGATATATTAAGTATTAGGTAGCAGATAGTATGTCCTACGTAGGAGATATTAAATCCTACGTAGGACTTACTAACTGCTACCTAGTACTTAATATATCCGTTGATTAGTTATACAGATATAAAACTCCAACCGATTTATAAATACACTTCCTAAAACTGTTGAAAGCGCACGTACAATCACCATAACAAGCCCGCAAGATCGTCAGAAACACACACAGACCAGTGAGAGCCGTTATATCAACAGACACACGTGCGTGTATTTGATTCTTTCATCGTCAACCACATGCTTTGAATATAAAACTTCACATTAGACAACACACTTCTGTTTGCTATGTTCTTTGTACCTTCATTATGACGATATATATGTTTCATGATTTTTTAACCAATAACATAATACCATAAACGGTATAAGTAGTTGGGATTATCTTTATCAAAGCACCGCACCTGATTGATTTGTCGTATTTTCGAAAAAAGCATCGAGAGGGTGAGGAGTTTCTTGGAGGTTACAGAAAGTAGCGAGTGTTGACGAATGAGTCGAACTACGTGTTCTAGTTGTGCCAACTCACTGGGGTGCCCTTTCAGATTAAATTAGTTTATGTGTTTAAATTATACATACTGAAAAAATGTAATTAAAAACTGCAAAATTAACACTAAGTTTAAGATCAATACAAATTAACGCAAAAATGTATGTATATAAGGACATTTGTTGGCAGTACACATTCAGAGATTGTGTGTGTGTGTGAGCGTGCGCGTGCGCGTGTGTGCGTGCGTGTGTGTGTTCAGTGATATTGATAATATCTGTCTCCGTTTTCTTCACAATATCCTTCCAAATCCCTAGTACAACACACTATGGTATGAAGGAAATACTGATAAAGTCATCGTTAAACTCAACTCATCACTCTTCTCTTTCAGATATTCCTCTTCATACCAGTTACAAAATCATGATCGGTATTATGTCCATAGCCGGAGTGGGTATTCTCTGCACCATCTGTGTGTTCGTGAAGGAAAAGAGGTTTCGATACACCACATTCCACACTGTCTTTCGTCGGCCAAGACAGCGGCCATTACGTATGAGGCGCATCCCTAGAAACAACAGTACCCGGGAAACATTCATATGGGAAACAGCGCCTGACAACATAACGGTGCTGTCAACAGAAAATATCACATCTTGCGGCATTGCAACACAATCACTGACTTCTTCCAATCATATCTCAAGTACCCTTAAATCTGAAATTATCCCGACTAATACCAAACAAACAGTGCGGATCCTTATCTCACCGCCATCTCCCTGTAAGTCATGTGTTGCTGAACGGGCAGACTTTCCTCCAACCTATGTCTCCTTGTTTCCTTAATTTAGTTCTAGTTCACAGTACCTTTAGTTCCACTGTTCTTTGAAAAATATAGTATTGTTGTCATGCAGACCCCACTTCCTCCCATAATCAACATGGTATGTGCCACTGTTTCTCAAAGTAGACCTAGGCCCTTCCTACACATGATATATTTCCTGCAGTTGGCATTGACTACAAGCCTCCACTTGGACACCATGTTCGACGTCAGGACAACTGCGTTCAGGATATTGTTCTAAACGTTTGCCCCATTTGGACAACTGACCCGAAAAATACATTATGAAACCATTATGTAATAATCCGACCCATATTCCATTGTTGACAAAAACAAACACTTTAAATTTAGAGGTATCCATTATGAGCAAAGCCCCAGCAATATATATCTACTTTGTTACCTCTGACATATTCCGTCTGTTTTATTTTAACTCAAGCCCACAAAAGTCAGCGACAACGTGCCATTGAATATGATTTACATGGACCCAAATCAGACCGTTACTTTGGAACACCTTACGATCTCTTGTAATCATTTAACATTCCGCACAATACAACCTACAGAGCAAATGTTACACTTTTAAAACCCTAAACCAAAGATGTTCGTTGCTGAACTCTTTACAGTAACTACTGCACGCAAACCATGTTGGAGAGTTACGGAAACCACATGTATACCTCTCTGTAGCCTGTGCCACTGGTTTCGTTTTCAGTTGATAATATCTGAACTGTATCATAGCCAAATAATGATCTGTACTCGCTCACGAACGTCATCTCAGACATCTCATTGTTGAAAAGCAGTAAAGATTATTTTTTCGGGGCATATGTATATTTCATACACAGCAGGTAGTTGCACAGATGTTACTGTTCCCAGTTGTTGTCCGGACAAGCGGTGATTAAATGGATACAATAAACTACAACAACACATCTCTCTGTTTTAATTTGATATCAGTTCAAGAACTCGGAATACTTTTTTTTGCCTTCGGTTTATATATGTAAACAATATCTACATGACTGCATTAATGTGTATGTGTGGAGTTGTCATGTGAACATTTCATTATTTAATGGATTACTACATTCATAATACTTCATAAATAAACGGTGGCTTAAAACGGCGTAAATTAGACAAATTTAAAAACTGCCAGTTACCAATTCCTACAATTCCGCCTTGACAAACAAGCATTGGAAGTGGAAATGGTTCACCGTAGAAACCGCAGTGGTTTAGATCAGATGTGTGCAAGCAATCGGATGCTTCACCACGAGGATGCGAGCAAAAAATCCGACAAACCCTAGAATCTGTAGTTTATGGAGAAATGGTGACCAAAATTAGAACATATGCTACTAAAGTAGGAGCGATGAACAGATGAGTCTATGTGTATATATGGCTGTAGTTGTCTGGCGATTGACCATTCGGGTACATATCGGCAATTTCAGCAGCAGTTTTACTAAGTTTGCCAACTGTCGGTGATCGATTTTCTACTGTGTATATGAGAACGTTGGTTCTGTCCCTATCTTTGGTCATCCCGAGTCCATCAGTGGTGTCAAATTGCAATGACCTAATGGGATATGGTACCCATATGTTATTGTCAATATAAAAACCACTTGAGCCATGTTTGTAATACACACGTGAAATCCCTGACACTTCAGACTCTCCGTTTCGTTGTGTCCCTCTGAGGATGGCTTGAAAATGAAATTGGAGAATATCGCCGGAGACATTTGTGATTTGTCACAAACTCCAGTAACAGACATAATATAACAAGACAAAGAAGTCACGCCACAGCCATAAAAACGGACATAAAATAGATCGAACTCGCAATACTTAAATTACCACGCGGAAGAATGTTTGCACCTGAAAATAGGATTTGACCGATATGAACGAGTCGTTGAAGCATTACAAACTTCAGCCTACAACTGTGACACCGTATCATATGACTTGGAATTAGCATTTATTCTTACTTTATTATTTCAATCATCAAACATAGCTAAACAAAAGTATACTTTCTTTTGTCTAACCTTATATCAATGGGTGTAGTTTTGCACCGCTTTGAGCAATATTTAGGACTTTACACCTTGTACTACACCTCGAACCCGGGTCTTCGGCGTGACGACCAGACGCTTTAACCTCAAGACTAGTGTGTAGCCTATACGCGATGTTATATCGGTTAACGACAAGATAATACCTAATTAGCAATTATATTGCAGAATCCACATTAAAATAACACACCCCGAGGCTCCTGTTATGTGGAAGCTATTGACCATGATCAGTGATGTGGGTAATCAGTTCGGCCACCCAGTCCTGATAAAATTGCCCTTGACGCAAGCACAAGTAACGGTCATCAAACGTGTTGAATGACTGTATATGGAGGGTCTTGCGTCATATGTATATCATCAAACCTCAACAGCACGGCTTGAGCACTTTCTGGAAGGACACTACCAATGTCCCCTGTAAGGACACAATAGCACGCATTCAACAATCTAATTCCGCCGAGATGTTTTTCACTCTGTTATTGCTTGGAATTTCAATGTTGGCTGATTCACTTGCCTTCATGGACGAGTCGCAGTATGGTGCTTCTGGTAAGTGGTGTATTTATTTTACCATGTGTACGTGTGTGTTACATTAACCTTTTTAAACACACCCGGGGCCAAAATGAGTTGACGATCAATGTCTGGATGTCTAAGCGAACACATGTGATATTACATTACTAAATCTAAATCTTCCGATGGCTTGGTACTTAAAGTCTTGAAGTGAAACTGTACACCCGGGCAATTTTAGCATGGAAATATTATGAAAACTGTTCTTTGTGTCCTTTGCTGTGTTTTGAAGATGGCATGAAACGTCCTCAGTTCTTACAAAACCATTTCCCGGCTTTTTTTAAGTTCATTGGGGTATTGTGGATGCTTTTCATTGCAATCGTAATAATGATTCAGGCAATGTTTAAAACCTTAAATCAACGTTATTTCACAGAAGTTGTGGATCCAGTGTTAATCCATTCCGCTCACACTCGTCATGAAAGATCCGCCATGCACATGCCTGATGTTCTACACTTCCGGTTTGAGCTGTCTGGCACAGAAGTTTCGCTTAATTTGACACAGAGTGAACGAGACATAGAGAGTTATCCTGTCTATGTGACTGATGGACGTGGCACAGTTCTTCAAACTGACCTCCCCCTGCATGAGGTAAGCTGTAGCTGTATCTAAATCTTTTATATTATGACTTTTTTTTCTATGAGGTTTGTCGTGAAGACTTGACACACAATTTCATCTTTCACAAAAACACATATTGCTATCACCAATATCTATGTTCAGTGCAGACAATCGTTTCAATGACCATAAATACATTACAATCAATAATAATACTGAAAAAAACACTGATAATTTTGAGAAAAAAATATGCATTCATCGCATGATGACTTAGTGTTGTTGCCTGAAACAGAACACTGCTGTTTATCGAAGCTCTGCACAAGGATCGGCCGCCATTATTACTCGGAAGACGGAGGATATATATCAGCTTGTAAGTAGACTAAGTCATCACCCGTTATGTGATCGAGAATGCACCTAAGTCATCTCACCTGTCGTAGTAACTGACTTGATAGATCGTGTGACATTTACGTGTATTTAAATGTTCATAGTTGATGTTCAGTTTCTAACTCACGTTATCGAAAAAGCGTGGTTATTTACAGACCTTCGAAGTTTGGTGGACTTTAATGCAGAGTAACATTAACATCTTGAAGGACATCTAGAACAGCCCATGTTAAAGTATTTTTACCTTGTACGTGTAATGCCTTGTACATAAAACAAGATGACGTTTTGGTCTGAGGTTGCTATGTTTAGAGTAGCGTGTTAGGATCCGACGATCATCCACTCGAATCACATTTTCACGCTAATTAGATCTTCAGTTTGCTAACATTGTACCAGTTCCGATATTGTAAACACCACGTTTCGCTGTTCTCCAGACAGGGACGATCCATCTCAACAATCAAACATACAAGATCTCACCAAAGAAACACCACGTGGACAAGCGCCAGGCATCCACAAGCAGAAATCAGCACGAGCTGCGAGAGATTGTGTCCTTTAACATGGATAATGACACAGCGTTTCCTTCCATAAAAGAAGCCCTTCCGTCAAATGACCAAGGCATTCCGTCAAATACACAAGGTATTCTGTTAAACGTTCAGAGAATTCCGTCCAATAGACTGTTCGTTCCATTAAAATTAATGTCGAAGGCAGTCCAAGAGATTCAAAGTCCAGAATCTGATAGATGTAGGAGTGGGGACTAGTAGACGTGATCTTGGATGTTTATTCTGGATTTTCTGAAAACTCTAAAGTTTAGATCAACTGATGCCGAAAAAGTAAGATATTACAAATGTCCAGACACTATAGAATGAGGGTTCCAAAAAGGTATCTGTTGCCTCTATGGTAAGGAGATTGCGAATACTGTCCATATTCTTGAGTTGAAAATGGCATAATCGTATCAGTTGATTGACTTGTTTTTGCACGTTAAGTTGAGGATCCAAGGGGACATCATGATTCTTCACAAAAGACGAGAAGGGAATAGATGATTGTCCTTTAATTAAATCTGAGATGTCTGACACTGGTGCAGATGACCATGGGTTAAGTTTTCTCATAACGCAATTTCAACTGCCTCTTGTTCTAGTCCCCACACTGTAACAGTGGGCGAAGCCTTTTTTTGCTGGAATCCTGTTGAACGCGGCATTGGAAACATTCTCATTCGCTGAAAGAACTGTGTTAAATGAAGAAGTCATTCTGTCAAACTCGACCAAAAGCAGACCACAAGTAAATTGAATGTCAAGGATGAGCAGGAGATGAAACCACCTCAAGTACTTGCGGAAATACTTTCAAAGAGGATGTATTACCCATTCACTACTATTCTATCCATAGGGAAATAGTTCCATATGAATATTTAGATTATATTCCAGGGATGTCAAACGGTCAGGCTGAGTATATCATCGAACTGGCTGTGTTCCCTGATTTCTCTGACTATGCAGGGTAAGTCTACCTATGTGTTGAAAACACCATAAGCGACGTAAAGACGTGAGGTAAAATGGGATGTAGTGTCGTGTTGAAGACTTGTTCGAAGTGGCGGCAATATACGCGCGCGTGCATGCGTGCTTGTATATGTGTATAAGATGTGAGGACAATGCCACTTGCATGCCACACTCAATATACCGACACTGATACTTGCTAGTCAGTCCCAGTATTACCTCCCCTTACTGTCGAAGACAAGGTAGGGCAACGATAATATTACATGCATGCATGCTAACGTTTGTGACGTTTTGATTTACCTTGGGATGTACACTATTTAATATACCTCGGAAATCATTGCTACATATATGATGTTCAGGTTCAGCACATGTACAGCAATAAACCTCCCTATCGTTGTGACAGTTTCTAAATACTTAAGACGTGTTCTTGCAACAACACCCTCTTTAATGCCGAGGAAATGACAGGGCCCAATTATATGGGCCCCTTATCAATTCTGGTCTTTTGATGTTATAGCCCCATAACGTCTTTGGGCACAGATTCTATTTACTGAACCTCGGAAGCGGTTGCTGCACATTTGATTAACGCTTGTCGTACATACACATTAAAATTACCTAATTATCTACATGTGACACTTATGGTTCCAAATAATTAGCACGTATCCTTTATCACAGCTTTTTTCAGGAAGCCGAGGACAACACTACCGTCACCATCTCCAACATGAGACTCCACTATGCCTTCGTGGGAGAAATGGTAAAACTAACAACCAGTATACAGAATTATCCTTATATTATATTTGTGTGCTGCTCTTTATATTGTGTTACAAAGAACGTGTAATAGCAAGTACCATCTTTTCCACACATTACTACTCAAATGCATGACTACATGACAATTGTCCTTTCAATAGTTTGGGTTATGTAGTTGAAGCTCACATATCTCTTTGCAATACAACAGTTAACAGCTTTGGGAACGATTTCTTTGACATTCTCAATCTTTTGTTTTTTATCCCTAAGTGCCATGTTCTAAAGTCGAGGCGTGATATTACAGATGCAGGTACGATATGACACAGTGAATGAACAGGACCCTTCCATCTCTATCACCGTCTGGATAAAGTACATCAACATCGCCACTGTAAGCAACAGAACGATAACATACATGACCATTGCCACCCAGAACAAGGGAACCTTTCTTTATCATTATCTGAGTATGGTATTGAGTATGGTGCAGAGTATGGTATCTGTACAGAGTACGTCAGAATGAAATTGCCAGAAGGGGATCTTCCTGTCGTTTTCCATATCAGTATGATCATACACATCATGAAACTTAAGTTTGTTAGTAACATTATCATCAGGAATGACGATTCGTGTGGTTGTGGTTGTGGTTGTGGTATATATAGTATACAGTTAAGCTTCCATTTACTACTATGTCATTTCTGCAAGGGGAAGGGTGTCCTACAATCTGTTCCTCTGTCACTTCAGTCAGCAGCTGGTTCTCCGTGGACGGAGACTACAAAGAACACAAATGTTGTACCTGCAGTGCAGGCTCTCATGAACCATGCACGATACCTCTTCGTCAACGCACCTCGGTCAGCCGACGCATACATGATCTTCACAAGGTGAGGTACATGAGTTGTATTTGTGAAGGCAGGAAGGTCGATGTGGCTGTTATTGGTACTAGGAATCTCACAGCTTGTTTATATACTGCCATTCCTCCGACAAAACATTGTATCAACAGAACAATGGCAATCCTGATACAGCTATTGGCACAAGGAATTCATTGAACTCCAACATCAACAGTCAACAACGTCATCTGATCTGCCGCCGCTGAGAACAGACAGTAGATGCATGTGTGTTCGTTTTGTGTCTGTTAATATCCGCCTCTGGGATGTCTTATTTTTGGCCCCTAATTTTATATCAGGTTGAAGATATGTCATATGCGACTGTCAGCTGAAGTCGCCTTTAGGAGTAATAGGTATGGTGAACATCTTCTTCTTATGAGGCGCCAGCTAACGATTGGTCTTTCGCTGTAAGGGCGTCCTTCTTTGATGTGTCATATGGGCGATATATACCACGCGTGACGAGATGAGAGATGAGAGTGATGAGAGACTAAGATAATAACTTGACGGAAAATTTAGGATAATAAGGGGATTCCTTAAAACCATCTTGACTAAGGGATATATTTCTACAGTGGAGATGTACTGACATATATTCAGACCTGCACAGATATTTGGGTACATTTCTGACCGCAACCTAAAAAGCATACTCTCTCTCTCTCTTTTTCTCTCTCTCTCTCTCTCTCTCTGTGTGTGTTTAAACTATTTGACCGTATATTCGGCATTTCTTGTTACAGATATGCCTTATCAAATCCGGATCCAGTCATTGGTGGGTACAACTAAATTACTAAATTGCACTGAACGCGTTGATTTTACTATAAGGCCGTGCTCTTCGTGTCCGCTAGTATCTGCACATTCCCCCCTCTGCGGTTTTCAATGCATATAGTGTAGTTTCTGTTCCAGGTGTTGCCGCTTTTGATTACTTGTGCACTGACCTACCTGTAAGCATTACCGTAAACTTCCCTGATGGTATTGTAGGGATCACAGCTGCTCATGAGCTTGGTCACATGTAAGTGTTTCTGCGTCTATCGGTGTACAGTGATAACAGCTTTATCATTCTTTCAGAGATGATACATTTTGGCGTAATGTTGATACTCAATAGTTACATCTAATCCTTTACACGTATCTGTCCATAATAGTACCACAATTACTAACAACGGCAAACATTTTGACTTTCTGTTATAGCCTGGGTTTGAGACATGACTCCGACATTGGCTGCAACAATACCGACCTGTATGTAATGACATCTGCATTAAACTTCCCCTCTCCACTTACTCCATCTAATCCCTGGACCTTCTCACCCTGTTCTGTGGCGACGCTGAAGACGTCGCTATCTGCTCCAGAGTAAGTGTGCATACGTGTGTAGCTGAGGACCAAAGAGTTAATGTGTTGTGCTGATACTTTCAGGTGGATACTTCACCGAAAAAACATATCCCAGGTACACTACCAATTATTCTCGGTGACCTTGGTTTGTTACCTCCTGATCTCTTGACGCAGACCAGGAGAGCTCCAGGGTTTTCCACCGGAAGCAGAGCCCTTCGTACACTCTCGGTAATGCAGAAGGCTGCAGTGTCAGTCTGAGAGTGACAAGATCACTCGAACCCTCTCAGCTGCATGTTATGTTTACTCTGTAAAGCACAATGATACTTATTTGCCAGAAAGGGAATTTCTTGTACACCAGATGCTGCGGTGTATAAAAGTAATAAAGAGTATATGTAACAGTGTGCAAATCAACAAACAAACACTCTACACAAGGAGACTATGGCATGACACACATAACGGACAGACAGACATGTTTATTCAGTGAAAGGTCTATACGGTTATTTGCATATGATATTAATAGGTTAGTGCATGTGGAGTTTAATAGGAACATGCCTAATGATCTGAAGTACACGACATAGAAAAATTCTAACATTTGTTATGATATAGTCACTGTTTGATTTTATAATGTTGATCATATTGGCGTTTGAGTCAAAATCAGTCAAATAGTTTTGAGTATATCGTATTCGTAAATGAGGAAAACGTTCACACATAAGGAGTACATCAATTATATTCAGTTACATTACATGTCATTCAATTTACAAATTAACATGATCTCTCATTTTAATAAGCTTTATTGCATCATCCAGTTTCAACGGCAAAATGAAAACTACTACATGAAAATGTGGACAGTACAGATCTGATATATATAGGCATATCTGAATTTCAATATTTTCCACATTTAAAAGTGTCTTAAAATTGGAGCAATAAAAACATTTGTTAGAATTTTTATTCGAAGTGAATTAGCATTGTGTAAGATATTCCGAATGGCTCTGCTTAGCCAAAGACAGGAGATAATGAACGGTGCCAACATCCTGACTGATTCATGCATAGTCAAAATCATTCTTCAATAAAATATGTCTGACACAAATTGCTCAAGTATTGCGGGCATCATCATCTAAGGACTTAAACATAATATATCAATGTTTCGGCATTCCATGAAAAGGCATATACAATCGTTCACACGAATTATTTTAGTCATATAAGTAATTTGTAGAGCGATATTATTACGGGTAGAAGAAATGTTAAATATCATAAATAAAATTTTAACTGAAGAGACTCTTTCACGTTACAATAGTTAGTACAACAAATCTCAGACCCATAGCACAAAGTAGTTAAAACCATATTGTCAAAACTCTTATACACCTATTTGCGATTTACTCTTCCCATCTTTTTTTGAAAACCATTTATAGAATAGCTTGCCTGTTAGCCCGATACAGCTCTGAGCTTTACTCCTTACAAGTTTTGGTGTAAATGCAGGTCCTGGATATTTATAAAAGCATACAGTTTCAATAGGATAATCATTATCAAACCACTTTTCACATTTCCGTAAGGCCCACATTTCTGAAAACAAGAACTTTTAAGTTACTAATATATAACTGACATTACAGTTTGTTTACAAAATCCATCAAGTGCACCTACAATACAAGCGATAAAATGTAATCCAATAGCGATGCTGATTGGAATAAATGACTTTAATGCCCTGTTAGTTATGAAAGGTAAAGGTAAAAGTTTACATTAATTATACAGACTATCCTCGGTGTCGGAAGCAATTTTGGAAGCTATTTTTTTCAACATGCCGAGTGCCTAAAAGACTTAGATTTTCCAAAGACACACCTGATAATTCGCTGGGTTGACTGATGATTGTGGACAATTTGTTTTCATTTTGTACTGAAAAGGACCCAAACCCGCTTTGTATGCTACAACAAAGAATGCCTTGAACAAATCTTTTGTAATATTACACAAGTGTGAAAGAATTGACATTAATAGGTGAGTTTCCGAAGAAAGTACCGTCTTTGTTGGTTTTTGTTCTATCCATGTTCGCTGTACTAATAATGAGCTTTTGATATATGATGGTTCCGAGATATTTGTATTCTTCGACAACATCGATGCTGCAATTATCAATAAGAACACGTCTATACGAAGGTTCCTTCATTCTAAATACTATAATAATTTCCTTTTTTTTTCTTCGTATTAAAAACTATGAAGTTATCGTGATACTAACTACAGAACTTGCATAGTGCTCGGTGATAAAGCGAGTCATCGTTGTAATTTTGTAGCTGACCCATCGTGTCTGGCGTTGAAGCACTTGAGATCTTCTGCGTGTGATGCTTTGTCAGTAACGTTGAAAGTCAGGCGACGTGTTGTGCCTTTGTGGATCTAGTGTGGTGTTTAGTAAGCTGCTTGTAAGTCTGTATGAAGGCTACAGCTCACTTGCATGTTAGTCTGACAACTAACTGTCTTATGTATTTCAACGCTGAAGGGAACTTTTGAGGAAGAATTGTATTATGATCTTGTCAAACTCCGTAGGAAGAGAATATTCGATTCGAATATCCAATAAACGTCAAAGGCTGGAGCTCTTGAAATAGTATTGCTGGATGTAACTGGCGAATTAACTATTGGAAAGTTGAAGCCATCCCTCTTGTCATACAGTCAGGTAAAGAGTGTTGAGAAACAAACGAGATGGGCAAATTGTCTCCCTTGTGCTTAGTACAGGTTGGTAAATTTGCTAAATAGAATTGGCATTTTGACCGTTATTGAAGGGTGTCAATCTACCTGAAGATCAATATGTGATTAAATGTTCCTTCGATTTGGCTTCAGCGCAGTAAAGTACTCAAAGTACACCATTGTCTACCATGCTGTCTGTTTTCCTCCAGAAAGGCATGCGCTCTCAACACCTCTATATCCGACTCGACTCTGTCAACAAACGGACGACGAGCAGGTCAAATGACTGATGGTGATCAGCAGTGTGCAGCACGGTTTAGATATGACTTTATATTTTCCAGGGTAGGTAAAATTGAAACGGATATCTAAAAGGTAGTCGCTGGCCAATATATTATCACAGACTGTACAAAATATATGAAAACAATACGTTCTGAATTGTTTCCCAAATATGACAGAAGGTCAAAACTAACATACATACTTTGAATGTTGCACAATGTCATTTTAAAAATTTTCAAATTTTTAAATCCTCTTGTACAAGTGAACAACTGTGTTGCTTTTATGTAACGATCCTGTTCTAAATTCCCATATTGGAAACAAATCACAATTACATGCTGCAACATTGATGTACCCGTGAAGGTCCCGGGGTAGAATAGGCCTTCAGCAACCCATGCTTGCCATAAAAGGCGACTATGCTTGTCGTAAGAGGCGACTAACGGGATCGGGTGGTCAGACTAGCTGACTTGGTTGACACATGTCATCGGTTCCCCATTGCGCAGATCGATGTTCATGTTGTTGATCACTGGATTGTCTGGTCCAGACTCGATTATTTACAGACCGTCGCCATATAGCTGGAATATTGCTAAGTGCGACGTAAAACTAAACTCACTCACTCACTCACATATAGCCACATTTTATATTCATCAACAGGTAGTAACATTTCTGAGGTTATGGGAAGGGGATAGGGTGATTACTATAAATGTAAAGTCCCAAACAAACACTTGAATCTATTTATTGTCAGAAGCCCGATACGACTGGTACTGAAATATCAAATTATCTTTAGGTCTGATTAAAGTAAATTCTTCGTCTACGATTTCACCTTCATTCACCACAGTGTACACAGCCACGTGCGTAATTTGAGACCGATCGCAGATATGGAAAAATCCATGTTTCGAGAGCTTGAAAGGACTCGATCGCAGACAAACTGATCGTCATTCTGCGAAAAACATGTCAATTTTCAAATCGCAATTCTGGCTGAATCTACTTCAGTATGTTGCTTAAACTTACATATGTTCACCTGTACTTATGTGGCACCTTGACATATCATTGCATGAGTATCGCGGTCAGCATCTCTTGACATTTGGATTAGCACTTACCATAAGCGGCCTTTGCTTGGTCAAATCAATGGCCATAGTCCCAGTAACTGATCCTGACATTGCTGAAGACCATCGCCTTCTAGCTGGAATATCACTTACTGCGGTGTTAGGCAAGGAGCAGGTAAGAGAGCAAACTAAGAAACATGTGTAACCAAGTGTAAGTTCTTCTCTTCGAAAGCCTCCATATTTCTTCCCACAGCCAAGTGTCCACAAGGGGATGATCCGCAGTTCGGCTGTAAAGCAGCATCATGCACGACCTACTCACCATCAGAGCTGCTGTCATGTTGCGCTACATGCGCTGCACAGATTCCACAAAAAAAGATCACGGTACGATTCATCGTTCTCCGAGCATCGCCATTCATATTCCTTGGGTAGGCACAAACATGAACGAGGTGACTTTCACTGTATTTATCGACACTGTTTTCATACTGATAGGTCAATATCAAAATGAAAATGAAAATAGCATATTTTCCCGAAGACCTTACCGAAGAAGTACAGTACAGGGATTCATACAGGGATGCATGCATTTAAGTACATCTTCCACATTCGTCATAAACCATACAGTTCCGCGATCATATTGTCTTTAAAACCTTTTTACATTTATAGACATGTATCTCTGTTGATTCCTAATTTGTAAAAGTCCTGTGATTTGACCAGCACGAATGGATTAATTATATTTGGTCATTTTACGGCAGAAACGTAATATGCCTTATGGAAATTTTGAAGAGATTTTCCTGAATTCATTGTCATGGCAAATGAAAAATCCAAATAATTTAGATCCTCTGCATTTCTAACTGTCGTGATGTCTTCGTTGTCCATCTCTATTGAGTACATCTGCATTTGTTTTATGTAGCTTTACTATGCGTTTCTGTTGACCTGTAAATTTATTTCAGAGGGTTACCTGATTTTGAACATGATAATAGAATTAACATTGTCTTTCCGTTCTGAAGATTAACCTGGATAGAAATGTAATACTGACTTGTAGCAGAGATCCCTCAGAAGAGCAGAACACTGTATCCATATCTTGTATCAGAACCTGTCAAGTTCTGGAAAGAAGTATGTAAACTTTTCGTCACTGAGCATGTGTCATGTAAACAGACTTCCCTCACATTGTATAACACGTCCGATCATTTGTGAATGTTTAATGTCCAATTGTTCATGCTGGAAGTTCTGTGGAATTGCTTTAGAGGATCAATAAACGGGTTCCCTGTTGTGGCGGGCCTGAAAACGACCTACTCTTGCTTTTGCAGTTTGCATTTCTGAACCGTTGACTTCACGAATGAATAAGATCTGTTGTTTGTTTCCAAAGGCCACAATCAGAAATATTTCAGCAAATTGAACTGAAACTATTGTGGGTCTGAACTAGGAAGAGAAGCTGTTGATCCTGATCAGGAATAAACACTGTTTGGAAGCTAACGCAACAGCCAGCAACGTTTCAGCGTTTGATTGATACCGAGCGAGAATCAAACACTGTTAGGTATTGATATATCACTCGATAAGAATAGGACTTGCCGAAGAAAAGTGGTGATGTAATTGCCAATACCACCCTTTATATTCGTTATCGTACATTTAGAAACATATACTGTCGTCCATAAGTAAGTGTGGTACAGATTAGTATAGACAAGGCAAAGTCATGTAGACTTAAGTTACGTGCAAGTGTGCTATAGATAAGTACAATGGAGACAAGTTTATACTGGAATTCAACAGTACGTAATCATTACAAAGACAAAGTCATATAGGTTTAACTTACGTGAACATAAATGGACAGTATTGGGTGTTCGCGTGTTGCTCGTATTACGTGTGATCATGATTTCGTGAGTGCCTTTTTTATTGTGAACAACATACACATCAGTTGCAAATAAAACACTACCAACTACTCGATATGCTGCAAATAAAACACTACCAAATACTCGCTATGCTGCAAATAAAACAATGCCAAATACTCACTATGCTGCAAATAAAACAATGCCAACTACTCGCTATGCTACATATAAAACACTACCAACTACTCGCTATGCTGCATATGAAACACCACCAACTACTCGCTATGCTCCAAATAAATAACTACCAACTACTCGCTATGCTGCAAAAAAAAGAACACTACCAACTACTCGCTATGCTGTATATAAAACACCACCAACTACTCGCTATGCTCCAAATAAAACACCACCAACTACTCGCTATGCTTCATATAAAACACTACCAACTACTCGCTATGCTGCATATTAAACACTACCAACTACTCGCTATGCTGTATATAAAAAACCAACTACTCGCTATGCTCCAAATAAATCACCACCAACTTTTCGCTATGCTTCATATAAAACACTGCCAACTACTCGCTATGCTGCAAATAGGAATGGTGCAAAACCAGCTGACAGAAACATCGATTGAAACACAATATTGTCTCGCCAGGAGCATCATGTACAGAAGGACAGCAACGATAATCTGCCACGAACCGATCCTCCACTTGCAACATGGTGTCAACAAGACAACAATACTGTGCAACAATAACGTGAAAAGGTATGAAAATCACGGTTGCACAACAAGTAATAGCTTTAACGAACAAAAGTAGTTGAGAGAGCACAACATCCCTCAGGTCCTGGTATACATAGCAATTGTGGCATTGTAGAGATAGTGATTACCCCCCCCCCCCCCCCCCCCCCCCCCCCACCTGTATCCCTCTACCGCCTACTTATGTATCCCACTACCGCCTGGTTCTGTATCCCAGTACTACCTATTTCGGTACCCCACTGCTGCCTACTTCTGTATCACCTACCGCCTACTTCCGAATCACCTACCGCCTACTTCTGTATCCCACTACCTCCTACTTCTGTATTACCTACTACCTGCCTCTTTATCCCACTGCCGCCTGCTTCTGTATCGCGTTGAGCCTGCTTGTGTATCACCTACCACAGTACCACGTACTGCCTGCTTCTATATCCCACTACTACTTACTTCTGTATCCTACTGTCACCTGCTTCTGTATTCCATTACCGTCTACTGCATATGGGAAGTTACTGCTTCATTTATGACATTAAATAAACGTAGACAAAAAACAGGTGTCATTATATTAAGACAAGGTGCCATAATATTCTATTGACTCATGCCTGACACCTAGATTTTAATACATTCCGATATTCATAGCCAAAACTCTACATAATATAATTGTTTTCAGATATATACAAACGGAATACTTCTCTGTACAATCCTTGCACTCTTGAAGGGAAGAGTGATTATTCAATGAATATAATCAAATTTTAGCACAGTAGAATTCCGAATATTGCTCATCGATTAATACATGTGTCTTACATTAGATATATGTTAATGATTGGCTTTATCAAACATTACGTTTCTGGAGAACCTTGAAATGTTACCCCGTTATGTTGGTGTTCTGTATTTCATAGGCACAGCTATTAACCCAGACCAAGTTGTCTCAGAATATAGTCATCAATGTTTCATTAAATGTTTATGTTTTCATAAGTTAATGGTTGCATAAGGGTTGAACATAACGGAAATGAAACTGTCAGTTCTACCACACTTTGCGTTGTTGGTGGTTTTTAGTGTTCCTGTGTATTTTCCTATATCCTGCATAATAAGGTACGCTTTAAAAGGCGTTCTAACGCATAATGGACACAGATTTTCCAGGCTGATGTTTAAGAAAAGCAACAGTTATAGCATAAACTGTCAGGTGACTTTGGCTGTGACAAAACAGAACCCCTTAAGTTTAGGATAGTGTTCCGTGGGAGTTGGTTTGGTTGCCAGAGGCAACATATCATTTTCATATTTGGAAAGAGCGTTTCACCTAATTTAGTTTCCAGCAATGCATAACACACACAGACGTGACAAAGGGCAAGACTTAAAAGTGCATGTGTGCATGTGTGCATGCGTTTCCAGTAAAAGTGCGTTTGATTCGTGGTCTTATCTTGAAGAGCTTCAGATCGCGTAAATCGTGATTGTTCAGCGATGAATGTTGATAAAAACACACGGAATGACTCGACGTGCTGCCTCAGGGACCACCTACCCAAAACTATATAGCACCTGCGTGTAACGCTACGGATGCATCCGCCCCTTCCCCCTCCAAGGGGCAGTGCTAAAATTTATGTAACAAGCTGTAGCAGGCTTACCCCCAGGCTGTACATGTTTGGATTTACTGACCTTGAAAATCAGTTCGGCCATCTTATCAAGATATAACCGCCCTAGCCGCAAGCAAAGGCAAAAATCAAAGACTATGATCATCACACGAATCGACTGTCTGTAAATTCGATGTGATCGAACCCCGGTTCTGGAATACATGTATGAATACATACTGTGTATGTCACTGATGACCGTGGTACAGTTCTTCAAACTGATCTCCCGCAGCATGACCTAAGCAATAACTTTATGTACATGATTTGTTTTAAATACTTAAGCAGACTGTTTGGCTTAATAATTTTTTATATGAGGCTCTTTTCTTGTGATTTACTTTAGTTTGCACACAAATTCATGTTTCTAAAAAAAAAGAAAAAAAATATATCCCCAATCCCTAATGTTTATGTACAATGCACGAAATCCTTTTACTGACCATAAGTACAGTTGAAATAAATCAGGGGGAATACCCTGATAATTTCATAATATATGTTTGCAACTGTGATGAAAGGTTTGACATAATGCTGTTTGTTGAGACAGAACACAGATGTTTATCGAAGCTCTGCACAAGGATCGGCTGCCATCATTCAGCGAGAGGAGGAGGAGGTTTATCAATTAGTAAGTAATCATGGTAAACTATTATGTGCCCGAGAATGGGTCGAGCTCAGCAACCTTGTCGTATTGAAAGAGGTTGGGTACCGAGGTATGTGCTCTTACCGTATGCGACGGGGTGTGACAGTAGAAGCTCGTATTTATGTTACGCATTTATTTCCCTTTATTTTGCTTCTAATGATATTTCATGATATTTTGGCCACACAAGCATTTATCCTGAGTAAACCCGGACAAGAGATATCTCCCGTTATCAAATATCAATCATATTTATATGATTAATCTAGTTTGAATTTATTAGATAAAACTTCATTTCATAAATATATCTTGTGATAATATCTATCTGTTTTATTGATAAATCAATATGTTACTAACTTCCTCTCTTTTTAGAAGTTATTTAATGAGTCAAATCCTACATATTGCCTTGAAAATGGATTTTTCTGTTTTATTTCATATCAGTACAATTTACTTTTAAGATAACTTATACTGACGTATTACCTTTTACAGACGGTGCGTCAAGGGGGCACCACTTGCCAAACAAATGCCGTGGTGACTTGCTGTGTTTTTCATAATTTGATTCGGGACACATTTTTTCTATAAAATGATACCAAATTGAGCAATTTCTTGAGATTTTGATATTTTGCATACAACCTCCTTAAATGGGTTGAAATGTTTCGCCACTGACGCTATGTCTGTAACTCATGTAACTAAGGTTGTCGAACTAACGCCTGTAGAGTGACATTAACACCTTAAAGGGCATCCACAACAATCCAGGTTAAACATGTCTACCTTGACGCCACGTGTAGATGAATGGGTGTTCGTATAGATGAATGGGAGACGTTTGGGGCTGGGCCTTTGTTCTTATTTAGCATCTGATGACATGTTTCCGAATCACACTTGCTCCTGATGTTTAGTTCGTAAGTATTATACCAGTTCTGTTGGGTACGAGACAACGTCTTGCTTGCAAGAACTGTCAGATGATACGTGTACATATCCCGTTGACGTTATGCTTCCTCAGGCTGGGACGATCCATGTCAACAATCAGAGGTACAATATCTGGCCAAAGAAACACCAGGTGAACAAACGCCAGGCGTCCGACAGCAGAAATCAACACAAACTCCGAGAAATTGTCCCCTTTAATATGAGTGACGACACAGTGAATCTCCAGTCTGAATTTCCTACCCTTCAGCAAGGCACTCCGTCAAATGTTCAAGACTCTCAAGCAAATGTTCAAGACATTCGGTCAAATGTCCAAGGTATTCCGTTAAATGCACTTTCTCCTTTACTCCTCCAAGCGCTCCCTCCTCTCTCTAACAAGAAGCGTTTATTTACCGTCATTCAGCAGTATTCCTGCAATACTAAGGTTGGTTTCCTGTAGCATCAGCTACGATTTCGGTGCATCCAAGTGTCAATCCTGGTGATAGGTGGATGAGACAGCATGCTTTTCCAGACGAATATCGATGAGTAACTTAATAACGTCTGATAAGCATGATCGTGTTAAATGCAATATATGTTGTGTAGCAAATGTAGCCATTATCACCTTAAGGCAAAGAAATCAACAGAGCAGCGATTTGCTGTAAGACAACCTCCCATCTCCTTCATCGCTGAACCAAACATTTACACTTCTCTCAGAGGATTTCTGATGCTTTGGTGGGAAATGCAAGGCGCCTGTAGTGTCTGTTGCTGTAGTACATCGGTAACGTAGATGAAACACCCGGATGAATCAGTCCTTAGCGGAAGTGGTCACTTTTGGTCTTCCATTTCTGAGAGAATCTTGGGTCGGAGTGAAACGTGTATATTGATGCCATAATGGAGATATGGTGGTGTTTGACGCTGACTTGTCTTGCAACGGCAAACAGGGGCTCCCCCTTCTCAAACTTCCAATGGCGAACTTTTGGCCAGAAGCATTCACTTTTGATATTTAAATGATGAGTTTGGTTTGGCCTTTAATTTCGGCGTCTTCCACCCATGTATTCGACACTGTCGTGTATTGCGTTAAAATCTCTTTCTGCATGCATCTTTCATGTGTCAGTTTCATTTGGCATGACATATGTTTATGAACACGTTTTATGCGTTTGCTCGCAATACTTAACAACCACGATATGACTAACGGGAATAAAGACAAGAATTGTCTTAATGCTGACTGCTTTCAGAATATAACGACATAAACTGCTTTGAACGCACGTGCATTTTTCTAGGAGTATATATGACCATCTTCCATCCAGCAAATGTGAAACTGTGATATTGGTTACCCAGTCATGTTGGAATCACTGGTAATAGAAATTAAAAATTACACCCTGGAAACTATGGGGAAGACCAAATAGGTTATAATAAATTACATGCTACTCGATTAGTGAGTCCGGATTTGAAGAGGTCTTCGTACTACAAGATACATACCTGAATATTTTGCTGAAGAGACCTCTTCATCCCTGTTTCACACCTAAAGTCTGAGAAATTAACAAGAGTATAACGAGAAAATAATTACATGTGAATATGTACATTATATTTCAGGCATGTCAGGGAATCCGGTTCACTATACCATCGAGATGGGTGTTTTCCCTGATTTCGCTGACTACACAGGGTAAGTTGTAAAGTATGGGAGTAAAATACCACAGGTCCACATACAAAATATAACATATGTCATATGTTAGTAAAGTACACATTCTGGTACTTTGTTGGTTGAGTCCCATCTAGGATCCGAACCCGCATCTTCAGAGTCAGGCACCTAATCGCCAGCACACAATGTCAACCGCCTAGCCCCCTCAGTCACTGCGACTTCCACAAAGTCGGGATAACATTTCTTGTTTCTCACTACCGTCGAATCCTAAAATTTGCACCAGTCCTGAATTTAATTTGATCTTTTTTTGCACTGATACATTTTCGTGTATAGAGCAGGCAGGCTTCCGAAAACCGTCCCAGCTTTCAATATTCCAGGTTTTCGGATGACGTATAATTATCAGAATAAAAAATAAAATCCGCCCTTTTTTAAAAAAAGGAAAACAAAATATGTACCCTAAGTGATATGGGATGAAATGAGGTATAATATCTCTTTAAATGCCTGAATCCATGTGATCGAACCACCTGCCCTCATCTCTTTGCTGTCATTCTATACTGGCCAATAGTTGAGGATATTTGTAAAGTTTGAAATTAAGAATAATGATGTATTTATTCATTGACTTGTTAATAAAATATCAGTCATTATACTACCAATGTCACTAACGTTTTTGCCCAGTATATTTACTGAACTACGTATAGATTTTGCAATACAGTATATACTTGGCAATTTAATGGTCTTGGCAAATGACCCATTATTTCCCATAATTGCTGTTTCACCTTTATCATGTCTGATTATAAATTGTATAAGCATATTAATAGTTTGCATTATATATGAACATCAAACATATCACTTTATTTGAACAGGTATTAAAAAGTTTGCATTATCACTCTGTTTTTATATCTAATTACCCTTTTCTTAAATCGAGGCTCGAAATTTCAGATGCAGATACGCTATGACACAGTGAATAAACAGGACCCTTCTTTCTCCATCACTGTCTGGACAAAGGATCAACATTGCCACTGTAAGCAAGAGACCCTTTATTTCTCAATCCGTATATGTGTAACGTATATCAGCGTTGCAGCTATATGCAAGAGACCTTTTCTTTCTCCGTCAATATCTGAATAAGGCACGTCAGAATGGCTACTGTATGCAAAGGGATCCTCTCTCCATCAATATCTGCATAAAGCAGCATTGCCACTGTAAGCAACAGAAACGTTTTTTTGCAGTATCCGGATAAAGTACAGAAACTTTGTCATGGAACATACGGACTCCTCCCTCTCAGTGTCTGACTAAATAAGGGCATCCTTCATCATTCAACAGTCGCAATATGTATGATCACATACATGGTTTATTGTGATCCACGCCACGTGTATTTCTGAATTACAACTAACATTATGTATAGATGAATCTTATTCCGTGGCAACGGCGGGAACGTTTTATCACGATCTGATCTGAGACATTTGATAGTGATAAGAGGCCAAATCTTCGTCACACGCACGCACGCTCATACATACATAAATACATACATACATACAGAGGGAAATTTGTGTTTTACAATATGCTCCTCTATAACTTCAGTCCGCAGCTGGGTCTCCTTGGACGGAAACCACCAGGAATGGCAGCGTGGTACCCGTCATCCCGGCTCTCCTAGGTCTTGTAAATTACCTCTTAGTCAATGCACCTAGGTCAGCCGACGCCTATCTGATCTTCACAAGGTAAGGCACATGGGTTATGCCACATACAAACTGTAGCGCAAATGGGATTGCGCGGCGTAGAGAAAATGGGCAGTCTTCTTATATGCGATCGAAGCGAGCAGCGGTTGGCAACACACTTACCGCTCGTGGTATTCAGATCGTTCCTCACCTCTCACGTTGCAGATAAACGGCCACAAATATCCGTGCAGATATAAATAATTAGAGAATCTCACCCGAGTGTCTTTGGATATTAAATATATGACCACGAGTTGAAAACGTTACAACGCCAACCCTATATTTATTACTTACACACGTGAAATAATGGTTTATTCAAGATTTTAGGGGCAACCATTACCCCTGTCAGCTTCCGGTTCAACGCAGTGAAGGACCAGGTTTATTATTCCGAATTAAGAGTTACCTCCCCTGCTTTCAAACGCCCACTATGCCAGAAGTGTTTTTAAGTGCAGAATAAATGTTACAATCTGCATAGATATTTGTGGCCATTTATCCGCAACGTGAAAGGTCACAATGCAGAATCTGGAACCAATATGTACATGTTTAATGTATTTGATCATTCATTCTAATTTCATGTTACAGATACGACTTAGTAAATCAGTTTCCAGTAATTGGTGGGTATTTGAATCGTTCTTATCCCTTCTTGGTTTCCTTCTTCATGTTTTTGACCTTGGTTTCCCTCCTTACTCCAGTAATTAATCGTCGCCTTCCGCTACCTGACTGTACACTTTACTTATTCTCTGCTTTATCCAACGCCTCCGTATCTTTTTCCGACTTCCGTTTTGTCTCACAGTGCTGCCTTCTTCTCCTCACACCTTTTCTCCATAATCTTCGTTTTGCCCTTCAGTATTGTATTTCTACGGTTAATTACTTGGGGAGAAGTCAGTATCACAGACCCGGCAGGAATACTTGAAGTATCGCGTTTAACCTGAATGTAGTATTTTCCATAAAGTATGTATAGTACAGTACCGGATAAAGGGTGATAGGTGGAGTTTGTGTTCCAGGTACGGCTGCTATTGATCAACTGTGCACAGACATACCTGTAGGCATTACCAAAAACTTTGGTTCTGGTATTGTTGGGACAATTGCTGCTCATGAACTTGGCCACATGTAAGTATTTCTGCTGCAATCAGAATACCCTTCCACTGTTCGGGATGCTTTCTTACTTGATCATGAACTATGGACTTTCAAAGTGTTCATATGCCACTTAGATATATTCTTAAAGGTTTTGTCTACCTGTGTCAGTTCCACAGTTCCTAACGGTGGCATTTATTTTGACTGTTTTAGCCTTGGTTTACGACATGACTCCGATGTGGGCTGCAACGATACCGACTGGTTTGTAATGGGATCCTTTATAGGATTCGTCCCTCCACTCACTCCATCCAATCCCTGGACCTTCTCACCCTGTTCTGTGGCAACCTTAAAAACTACGCTATCTGTGTAAGTATGAGTGTCTGTATGGCAACACAGAGGCCCAAGGGGTTGAAGTGAGGTCAGTGTGCTTGATATTCCGTTTATGTGTAGATAACAACATGGCTACCAAGCAAGCCATCACTTTGCTTGATAATGGTGTTAGTATCCTCACAGAAACGTCGCATCGATTTGCAATAAGAAGTGGAGTATCCATAGAACTTGTTTTACATTGTTTATGAGAAGATCCCACATGTCAATCCACAGTATGCAATCATACGGCATACCAGGTCGACATGTTTTACAGTGTGTACAGATTCAGTACTATGAAGTCATCGAATAATTGCAAGTTTATGTTCCAGCAGTCACATTTTCATTTCCATAACTCCTTACCTAGCTCCTGGTCGTCTTTATTTATTGTTTAGAGGGGGTATTACTCCTTGACATCAGGTAACCAATATACATATTTGTACTTGAAGTTTAAGTTTAATATCTTGGTTTGTTATAGTTCGTTTTAAGGTCAAATTGAAAAAACAAAACAAAAACAAATAAACAACCACAAGTGCATAATCCTCTACCTTTCTATTTTTCACTAGACGAGAATGCGCACTCAACACTTCTATATCCAGTTCCACTCTTTCAACGAATGGGCAACGCGCAGGTCAAACGTTTCATGCTGATCAGCAGTGTGCAGATCACTTTTCATCTCTTTCGACGTTTTGCAGAGTATGTAAACAACAAACCAAAGTCAAATTAATCGTCGCTGACAAATTCATTTTGACCATTTATTCATACAAATATTGTGAAAGTCTAACGTCATGAATTGTTTCCAAATATGATAAAAGATCCAAATCTTATCTTAATTTTAACATACCTTGACTATGTTTTACTTTGTCACAATTGTCACATGTTTATCTGTAATTTTATCAAGGGTGTTGCGAATGGTACAAGACATTATGGAGAGGAGGTATGGGTTATGAATTAGTCATCATCATCATATTTAATTATTTCCTCCTTTGTTTGGAGAATATTGCAGGTACATGTGACATGATACATTAATTGTTGGTGTGTCAGTGGTTCATACAGAAACACTTCTTTTATACGCTGTGACAAACAAGCCCATACATTCCTTGGTGGATTTCTTTTCTTTACATTCCAGGGTGTATCACCTTATGAAAATGGAACCAATTTTGAGTTGATGTGTAGAGTTAGTTTCTGTTCGGCGCCTGGAAACCTGTGCATTGGGCTCATCCCTCTAGATCAGACGTCATGTGGCGATGAGATGGTGAACACGTTTCTCTTATTAAATTTAATTACTAATTTCGATTTGTACCGGCTGATTTTATGATGGTTTCACGTGTAACTACAGTAAATATTAGCAAAAGCAATAATACCTTGGAACTTTATAACACGATTCTCTCAGCAAAAGGACACTGATTATTGATATTTCATATACATTTTTACTGTGACACACGGTCAATACAATTCAACCAAACCGTAAATGAAATGAAATGTCTCTTTCCTGACAAAAGCACATCTTTAGACCTGCAACAGATACAGATGCTAAACTCGAATAGGTCTAAGAATGGTTAAAATAGTTTGTTCCTTGTTCATTTGAATTTGAACTGACGGACTTATTAAACCGAAACTGCAACATCGCCTCATGTTGACAAGTATTGTCCATTATTGCATCAAGATCAATGTATTGGAAACAGTTCAGTGGTGTTTGTTCGAGACTTCAGCCACACTTGTTCTGCAGACAGGGACTTCTAAGAATTCTTGTTCAACTCTTGTCACGGCGATCTCCTTCACTTCCAATTCAGCTGCCAATAAGAGACATTTTATACTGGTAAATGTATCTTTTGCAGTGGTGTGAACGTGGGGAATGTGTCCACAACGCTGTTGCACCACCAAGATCAGGTAAAAAGCCGATTATAATTTCCTATGATGAGACATCCATGCCATGAATATGTAACGTTTCTTAATAGACGTTAGGTATTCCGACCTAAAAGCAACATTTTAAATACAATTTTTCATTTTTCTAATACACACACCTCGTGTTATCATCCAACACGACCCAGCATACGTGAAAATAAAAACGAACAACAAAAAAAAACAAACAAGCAAAAAACAAAACAAAACACCCCCCAAAAAAAACAAAACAAAAAAAACAACAAAAAACAACAAACAAACAAAAAACAACAACAACACAAAAAAAACCCAAACAAACAAACAAAAAACAAAAAGCCCCGTGTATCATTGTACGTTTCTTGGTGCAAATAACAATGTGCACATTTTACTTATATTTTGGCGATGGTAGTTTAAATATTTGGTATTACACTGACCGCAGAACGTTTGGTTAACCCCGTATTGACTCGTGGCAGACATCGATAAGTAACGAACTTTGCATGTTAAGGCGGAGAGGTGTGACAATTTTAGAATGTCAAGTTCCATAGAAACATTCGAATACATGTATCATCTGCACTCCTACATTGCTGGCGTTTGAATGTCCATTTCGCTGTTGTCTGATTACGTTAACGTTTAACTTCTATGATTTCAACTACACTCACTATAGCGTGCGAGCGAACGTACGCAGTTTGGAACCGATTGCACATATAGAGAAACTTATGTTTCGAGAGTTTGAAGTGACGAAATCTCAAACGAAGCGAACGTCATTCTGTCAACAAAATGCCATTTGTGAGACCACAATGCTGGCTGTCATTACATTGCCATGGCTGGAGTTAGATATATTCACCTGCACCTCCTTGCAACCTTGACAAAACATTGATTGAGTATGATGGTCAGTATGGGGATGATATCTGGCTTAGGATTTTCAACAAATTTTTGTTGTCTTGGTAAATCATTGGCCAGGGGCCCAGTAACTGTTAGATACATGGTAATCAACTTTGAATATTACTGACTGTTTTCAAACATATAAACTAGATGAACAAACAAACGAGTATGTGCAGGTACTTCCCTAACGTATTTAAACTTACATGTCTCTTCCCACAGCCAAGTGTCCACAAGGGGATGACCCAGCGTATACCTGTGAAGAAGCGTCATGCACGACCTACTCGTCATTCAGGTTGTTGGCGTGCTGTGCAACGTGCGCTGCACAGATTCCACAGAAAAAGACCACAGTACGATTCATCGTTGTCCGAACAGCGCCACCGATCTTATTCTTTGGGTAGACAAACCGATGAATCTGATGACATGCGACTTGATGAAGATCACCATCTTTTATTGTACCTAATGTCTCCGCAAAATCTTTGTGTCTGATATAAGTGTGCCACTAACAGCAAAAATAGCTCTACATACGTCACAGTCTAATTCTGGAGAAAAAGCGAAACCTCTCCACTCTGTGGATTGTTTTTTAGAGAGGTTTTGACAACATTCAGGATGCTATTATCATAGGTTCATGCTTAGGATGTAAACATGAAGTTTTTTGTTGTTGTTGAAACGTTAGTTTTGGTCTGGTTGATGTTTCGTGTTCCTCAATTAGTAGTGGGAGAGGGCAGGACGTTTCAACATTGTAAGTCTCAACACTGACAATGGGCCGGGTCGACTACTTCAGAGGGGTCACCTGTGTTGTTGATGCTGGTTTGCCTGTTTGGAGCAGAACATCAATGCCTGCTAGTTGCTTTTGAACAATATTTATTTCCTGTGATGAAATATCTGTATACATTTACATGAAACATAGTTTAGGGATTGGCAAATTCCGGTAGTCTCATCGAAACTTTGAAATGATTTACGACTTTAGTAGGTTACGATTATTTGTGGAACTGTACACGTTGTGTGAAGGGGTTCCCTAATATTTTTAACACTTCTTATCATTTGTTAATCTATTGTCATGATGTGTGTTCGTATTGTGTACACAATAGCTACTTTAAAGTATTAATAAACATAGTTTTGATTTAAACTGTCTTTGTCTGTGTCAGTTTTTGAACCTTCCAATTCAGATTTGCTTTTTACTTACTTAACGCCACGATCAGCAATATCAGATATGTGAACCGAAACAAATTCGAAACTGAAATAACAGTGGCCTACTATTATAAAGTTACGGGTTAAACTCGCTTTGTGTGTATTAACCTAACTGTGGACACGGGTAAGTCTACGAATTAGCCTTGTCGAAGATTATCGATTATGGAAAAGCCAATACAGAATCAAAACCATTATAGTACATGTAAACAACATATGATGATGCATAAGAGTAATAGTTCTTAATATGAAGTTCTTGGGAGACACGTTTATACTGACATACAACAAGGCAAGTTCTATTTTTACGAACACACTTCGCGGTGGCTGAGCGGATTAGGTGGCTGATTTTGTGGTGTGGCGTTTAGACGCCTGACTCTGAGCGTGTGGGTTCGAATCCCAGATGGTACTCAACTCAAAAAAGTTCTTTACTAAGAAAGTGTAATCCCAAACTTACATATGTTACATTTGTCCACTTTCTAAATGGCATTGTGTAATCATAGTTTTCGGCCGTGGGAGCCCTGCCAATTAACACTTATCAGAGGGGTACACAAAGTACGCAGCCTTGACTACCAGTTGTCCTACTGTCATTTGTGTGGAAGTCTCGGTGGCTGAGCAGGTTAGGCGGCTGACTTTGTGTGCTGGCGATTAGGTGCCTGACTCTGAGGGTGTGGGTTCGAATGTCAGATGGGACTCAACTCACAATAATTCTAGAATTTGTACTTTACCAAGAAAGTGTAACCCGAAATATAACATATGTTGACATCTCCAAACTCTAAATGACGTGAATGTAAGTGAACGGCCAACAGTTTGAATGTGCGCGTGCTACACGTTTATTACATGTTGGCATGAAGGCTTTTTCATTTATCAGGTACTCATAAGAGCACCAATCAAAACTGCTCAAATGATACTACGACTTACTGAAAGTCCCCGCCAGTGCAGAAATAGATATGCTGCTTAAAGGAATGGCCCCAAACTATCGTAGAGAACTCACTATCTGGACTCGACGTCCGATTTTACAAGCATATCACCGTCAGGTGCTCCTAGTTTGGTGTCGATAGCAACTGTTTCATGGTAGAGGAAGTGATGATTTGTTAATATATAACTACAAATATTAGGCTGAATGTCGTTTAACCCTACTGTAAAGCATCTTGTATGTGAGTGAGTGAGTCGCATGGACCATACCGTGACGAGAAAAAAATTGACGTTGACAATGAATATATGTATATCATGAACCTGTCGTGAAAGGACAGTGAAATAACTTAGATTCTAGCATGTAAAGTTAATACTAATAGCACTATTTGCACAATACATACTATACAGGCTATAGAGCTATTGATCGCCAACAGATGAAGGCAGATCGCAACACTAGGCTCCATAGGAACTTACAATACTTTTGGCATCATCTCTTTTATGAAAATGCATTTTATCTGGAAATTCTTAAGCCCAGTTAAAGCGAAATAGGAAACGAACATGTCCCTAATGCATGAACTAATGCTGCTTCTAGAGGACAGTAACAACGTGCCAACTTGAGTGGAGAGCTAAAACTGAATCAGGTCTGAGGGGTGTACCGTTTTGGGTGACATTTGGAAGGAAACTTACTCTCGGTTATTGGCACGCTGATCTATGGATTGCGCCGTCTGAGACAACTGAGGTACCCAGAATGCGAGATTGGATTGCTGGATTTGTTCACGCATTATAAGAGTGTTCATGATGTGCATGAGAAACGTTGACGTCAGAAAATAGTCATTTTCGATATTGCCGTTACAGAATCCTTGGTGCTTGAAAGGCAAACTCGTGAAGAAACCTGTTTGAATTTGTTCTGAGCTGGTCAAAGCGGAACTTCGGGAGTTTTGCCCAGAGCGCCGTCCATTTCAACCGAGTACTCATTCCCACTCTCTATACTGACACCACAAATCACCATAACATTAGATGTACAGATGCGCAAAGGCAATATTGTCATTGATGTTATTTTATTGTGTCTTACTGTTCGTTGTAAACCATTTTGCTTTGGTTAAATTATCCCTTTAAGAATTTTACATTTTCATACCCTGCACGCAGGTCACACATACATTGTACAGTGATCTCCTACTGTCTACTCCTGTATCCTTTTGCTGTCTAGTTCTGCATTGTATCCCTCTACTGTCTACTTCTGCATCCCTGTCTACTTCTGTATCCCTCCGCTGTCTATTTCTGTAGCCCTCCACTGTCTACTTCTGTAGCCCTCTACTATCTACTTCTGTAGCCCTCTACTATCTACTTCTGAATCCCTCTACTGTTTACCTCTGTATTCCTCTACTGTCTACTTCTGTATCCATCTGATGTCTACTTCTGTACCCCTCTACTATCTACTTCTGTATCCCTTTACGATCTATTTCTGTATCCCTCTGCTGTCTATTTCTGTATTCCTCTACTGTTTACCTCTGTATTCCTCTACTGTCTACTTCTGTTTCCATCTCATGTCTACTTCTGTATTCCTCTAGTATCTACTTCTCTATCCATCTGCTGTGTACTTCCGTATCCCTCTACTGTCTACTTCTGTATTCCTCTAGTATCTACTTCTGTATTCCTCTAGTATCTACTTCTGTATTCCTCTACTGTCTACTTCTGTATTCCTCGGCTGTCTACTTCTGTATTTCTCTGTTGTCTATTTCTGTATCCTTCTCCTGTCTACTTCGGAATCCCTGTACTATCTACTTCTGTATCCCTCTACTGTCTACTTCTGTATCCCTCTCCTGTTTACTTCCGTATTCTTCAACTGTCTACTTTTGTGTCCCTCTACTGCCTATTTCTGTATTTCTCTACTGTCTACTGTATCCCTCTACGCATCCCCACGGAAAGCCTGTGTATATACACACATCGGAAACATGGACTGAAGCTTTTAATACTGGGGAGACATTCAAAACACTATGATTTAATTTATGATTGTGTAATAGTCCGGTTTTCGATAATATCTCTGTATTTCTGTGATGCCCCTCCAGATGCTACATACTAGGGAGGGTGGATAGTAAAGTGGGGCTTAGTCTATCGATTTTGTGACCCGCAGTGGGGGTTTATGTTAATCACCATGTCTTGCTTGTGGCCATTTCACAAGATACCGCCTGCATCCACATCCCAATATCGCCTGTTTCTGTATCACCTAACAACTACTTCTTTATCCCACTACCACCTGCTTCTGATTCCTCTACTGCCTACCTTTATATCCCACTTCTGCATCACCTACTGCCTGCTTCCATATCCCAATATCGCCTGCTTCTGTATCAACTAGCAACTACTTTTCTATCCGACTATCGCCTACTTCTGTATCCCATTAGCACCTGCTTCTGTATCGCCTACTGCCTACCACTTTATCCCATTACCGCCTGCTTCTGTATCCCACTACTGCTTACTTCTGTATTCCACTATCGCCTACTTCTCTATCCCATTACCGCCTACTTGATATGGGAAGTTTATAGTTCGTTTATGATATGACTTAAAAGACATAGTGAAAACAGGTGTCGTTATATTAAGATAAGGCGTCATTATATTCTATTCATATTGACTGAAGCCTGACACCTAGTTTTTAATACCTTCCCATATTCATAATCATAACTCTACATAAAACTCTGCATAATGCAATTGTCTTCAGATATATACAAACGGAATACTACTCTGTCAAAATCCTTGCACTCTTGAAGGGAAGAGTGATGATTAAATGAATATAATCAAATTTTAGCACAGTATTTCGATATTTCAATGACTTACAAAATTCCGAATAGTGTTTATTGCTCATCGATTAATTATACATGTGTCTTACATTAAATATATGTTAATGACTGGCCTTTTTAAACATTAATTTTTGACGGGGGAGTTATAGAGGACGCGGTCTGGAGAACCTTCAAATGTTGGTCTGTATTTCATAGGCACAGCTATTAACCCAGACCAAGTTGTGTCAGAATACAGTCAACAATGTTTCATTAAATGTTTATGTTTTCATAAGTTAATGGTTGCATAAGGATTGAACTAAACGGAAATAAATCTGCTTGATAGTTTCTAATGTACCTGTCTATATACCTATAGCCTGCATGAATAACACATTGCCTAAGGCACGCTTTAAAAGGCGTTTTAACATATAATGGACACAGATTGTCCAAGCTGACGTTTACGAAAAATAACAGATATAGCTTAAATTGTCTAGTGACAATGGCTGTGACAAAATAGAACCCCTTGAGATGAGGACAGTGTCCCGTGGGAATTGCAATCTGGTGTGGCAGCCAGTGGCAACATATTATTTTCTTATTTGGAAAGAACGTTTAATCTGGTTTCTAGCAATGCATACCACCCACAGACGTGACAAAGGGCAAGACCTAAAAGAGCCACTGAAGGAGCACTTGATTTTTGGTGTTACCTGGAAGAGCCTAAAATCGCGTAAATCGTAATAGTTCAGCGATGAATGTTGATAAAAACAAACGGACTGATTTCCCGTGTAGCCCCAGGAATCAGCTACCCAAAACTATATAGCACCCGTGTGTAACGCGACGGATGCATCCGCCCCTTCCCCCTCTAAGGGCTGTGTTGAAATTGATGTAACAAGCTGTAGCAGACTTGCCCCCAGGCTGTAAATGTTTGGATTTACTGACCTTGAAAATCAGTTCGGCCATCTCATCAAGATAAAAACGCCCTAGTTGCAAGCCAAGGCGAAAATCAAAGATAATAATCATCACTCGAGTCGATTGGCTGTAAATACGATGGTGATCGTACCCCGGGTCTGGAATACATTTAAATATGGTCATCATGCTGCATGGTACAGCAGGTACATCAACAGATATTCACCACATCTAAATCCGCTGAGATGTTGTTGAGTATCATATTGCTAGGATTTGCAACGTCGGGTGATTCACTCTCCTTCATGGACGAGTCGCACTATGGTGTTTCTGGTAGGTGATGTTCCACTTTAACATGTTTATGTATATGTGTGGTCATGTCATCCCTGTGTACATATCCAGTGGATGGCAGTATAACCCAAATTAGATGACAAGGATTGTGTACACTTGTCGGGAACTGCTTCGTTGACATGATGCAACATGACACTAAAATCAACAACACCAACTAAAGGTTAACATCCAAATGAAAACCTGGTTCGATCGGATGGATACCTTTATGTGTAATTTTGTACCTTTGGTGTAATTTGTCTGTGAGTCTAACGCCTTCAGTCACACATCTGTACATTCAAATTCTTTCAAAATCATATTAATAGAGGCCTTGCGAGTCCTTCTCATTGTTATCATAAAGGATAACACGATTTTCAGCGTTCATTCATCAAATCGGCGTTATTTCACAGATACTGTGGAACCAGTATTAATCCATTCCGCTCACATTCGACATGAAAGATCCGCGACGCACATGCCTGATGTTCTTCACTTCCGGTTTGACCTCTCTGGCACAGAGGTTTCACTTAATCTGACACGGAGTGAACGAGACATAGAGAGTTATCCTGTCTATGTAACTGATGAACGTGGTACAGTTCTTCAAACAGATCTCCCACAGCATGAGGTAAGCAATAACTTTATGTACATGATTTGTTTTAAGAACATATATTAAACACTGTTTGGGATAATATATTTTGATTTTGAGCTTCGTTTGTTGTGATTACTTTGAGCACAATTTCATGTTTCACAAAACACAGTTGTATCAAAATCCCTGACACATATGTGCAATGCATAAAATGCTTTTACTTAACATAAGTGCGGTTGAAATACATCAGGGCAAAAATCCTGTTTGCATGCATGATAAAATAATTGACATAATACTGTTTGTTGAGACAGAACACAGCTGTTTATCGAAGCTCTGCACAAGGATCGGCTGCCATCATTCAGCGAGAGGAGGAGGATGTTTATCAACTAGTAAGTAGTGGTTAACTATTATGTGCCTGAGAATGGGTCGAGCTCAGCAACCTTGTCGTATTGGACATGTGATGTTAAAGAGGTTGGGTACCGAGGTATGTGCTCTTACCGTATGCGACAGGATGTGACAGCAGGAGCGCGTATGTATGTTATTTCAATTGATCTTGCTTCTAATTATACTTCATTATATTTTGGTCACACAAGTGTGTAAACCTGGACAAGAGATATCTCGAGTTATCAGATTTCATTTGGGTATGCTGGTTGAATTGGAGATACTGTTGATACACACTGGTAACATGATTTTTTAAATATTTTTGAATCTATTAATCTAGTTTTAATTTACTATATAAAACTTTATATTTTATTAAAAAAAACTCTTGTAAATGTATCTATCTGTTTTTATTGATAAATCGATATGTTTCTTATTTCCTCTCTTTTTAGAAGTTATTTAATGTGTCAGATCCTACATACTGCCTTGATTTTTCTGCTTTATTTCATATCACTACTGAAACATCTTGATAAAAAAAACACACACATTGGATGATAAAAGTAAACAATTTACTTTTAAGCTAACTTGTATTGACGTAATACTTTCTACAGACGATGCCACAAGGGGGCACCACTTGTCAAACAAATGCCATGGTGACTTGCTGCTTTATTACATAATTTGATTAGGGACACACTTTTGTCTTGAAAATGATACGAAACTGAGCAGTTCCTTGACATTTTGATATTTTGTATGCAACCTCCTTAAATGAGTTGAAATGTTTCGCCACTGACGTTATGTCTGTAATTCATGTAGCTAAGGTTGTCGACCTAACGCCTGTAGAGTGACATTATTAACAATCCCGGTTAAAGATGTCTACCTTGACGCCACGAGCCGTGTTCGTGTAGAAGAATGGGTGACGTTTGGGGCTTTGTTTTTATTTAGCATCTGATGACATGTTTCCGAATCACACTTGCTCCTGATGTTTAGTTTGTAAGTATTATACCAGTCCTGTTGGGTACAAGACAACGTCTTGCTTGCAAGAACTGTCAGATGATACGTGCACATATCCCGTTGACGTTATGCTTCTTCAGTCTGGGACGATCCATGTCAACAATCAGAGGTACAATATCTGGCCAAAGAAACACCAGGTGAACAAACGCCAGGCGTCCGACACCAGAAATCAACACGAACTCCGAGAAATTATCCCCTTTAATATGAGTGACGACACAGTGAATCTCCAGTCTGAATTTCCTACTCTTCAGCAAGGCACTCCGTCAAATGTTCAAGACTCTCAAGCAAATGTTCAAGACATTCGGTCAAATGTCCAAGGTATTCCGTTAAATGCACTTTCTCCTTTACTCCTCCAAGCGCTCCCTCCTCTCTCTAACAATAAGCATTTATTTACCGTCATTCAGCAGTATTCCTGCAATACTAAGGTTGGTTTCCTGCTCCTAAATATATATTTTCATTTCACTACAATGCGGAAATAAGATTGAGAGAACACGTTACGTGACTGTGACTGTAGCAACAGCTACGATTTCGGTGCATCCAAGTGTCAATCCTTGTGATAGGTGGATGAGACAGCATGCTTTTCCAGACGAATATCGATGAGTAACTTAATAACGTTTGATAAACATGATCATGTTAAATGCAATATATGTTGTGTAGCAAATGCAGCCATTATCACCTTAAGGCAAAGAAGTCAACAGAGCAGCGATTTGCTGTAAGACAGCCTCCCATCTCGTTCATCGCTGAACCAAACATGTACCCTTTTGCACCATGTCGGTAGTCGTGTCAGTACAGGTTTAACTTTATGGCGATATATTCCACTTCTCTCAGAGGATTTCTAATGGTTGGGTGGGAAATGCAAGTTGTGTCTGTTGCTGTAGTACATCGGTAACATAGCTGAAACACTTGGATGAATCGGTCCTTAGCGAAAGTGGTCACTTTTGGTCTTCCATTTCTGAGAGAATCTTTGGGGTCGAAGAGAAACGTCTATATCGATGCCATAATGGAGATATGGTGGTGTTTGACGCTGACGTGTCTTGCAACAGCAAACAGGGGCTCCCCTTTCTCAAACTTCCAATGGCGAAATTTTGGCCAGTAGCATTCACTTTTGACATTTAAATGATGAGTTTGGTTTGGCCTTTAATTTCGGCTTCCTCCACCCATGTATTCGACACTGTCATGTATTGCGTTAAAATCTCTTTCTGCGTGGATATTTCATGTGTCAGTTTCATTTGGTATGACATATGTTGATGAACACATTTTACTTAACAACCACGATATGATTAACGGGAATAAAGACAAGAATTGTCTTAATGATGACTGCTTTCAGAATATAAGACATAAACAGCTTTAAACGCACGTGCATTTTTCCAAGAGTATATATGACCATCTTCGATCCAGCAAATGTGAAACTGTGATATTGGTTACCCAGTCATGTTGGAATCACTGGTAATAGAAATTAAAAATTACACCCTGGAAACTATGGGGAAGACGTGTGGAATCCAAATAGGTTGTAATAAATTACTTGCTACTCGAGTCCAGATTTGAAGATGTCTTCATACTACAAGATACATACCTGAATATTTTGCTGAAGAGACCTCTTCATCCCTGTTTCACACCTAAAGTCTGAGAAATTAACAAGAGTATAACGAGAAAATAATTAAATGTGAATATGTACATTATATTTCAGGCATGTCAGGGAATCCAGTTCACTATACCATCGAGATGGGTGTTTTCCCTGATTTCGCTGACTACACAGGGTAAGTTGTAAAGTATGGGAGTAAAATACCACAGGTCCACATACAAAATATAACGTATGTCATATGTTAGTAAAGTACACATTCTGGTACTTTGTTGGTTGAGTCCCATCTAGGATCCGAACCCGCATCCTCAGAGTCAGGCACCTAATCGCCAGCACACAATGTCAGCCGCGTAGCTCCCTCACTCTCTGCGACTTCCAGAAAGTCGGGATAACATTTCTTGTTTCTCACTACCGTCCAATCCTGAAATTTGCACCAGCCCTGAATTTATTTTCATCTTTTTTAGCACTGATACATTTTAGTGTATAAAACAGGCAGGCTTCCGAAAGCCGTCCCAGCTTTCAATATTTCAGGTTTTCGGATAACATATAATTATCAGAATGAAAAATAAAATCCGCACTACCTAGCCATGGCTCTTTTTCAAAAAGGAAACAAACGAAAAAAGAAACAAAAAAACCCCCCAACAACAAACAAATAGCCAAAAAGGAAAAATAAATAAATTATGTACCCTAAGCGATGTGGGGTGAAATGAGGTATAATATCTCTTTGAATGCCTGAATCCATGTGATCGAACCGCCTGCCCTCATCTCTTTGCTGTCATTCTATACTGGCCAATAGTTATGAATAATGATGTATTTATTCATTGATATGTTGATAAAATATCAGTCATAAAAGTACCAATGTCCCTAACGTTTTTGCCCCGTATATTTACTGAACTACGTATAGATTTTGGAATACAGTGTATACTTGGCAATTTTGTTTCCAAATATCATAACAGGTGTCTTTTATTCCAGCTTTCTTCGGAATGCCAATGGCAACACTACCGTCACCATCTCCAACATGAGACTGTACTATGCCTTCGTGGAAGAAATGGTAAAACTGACAACCAATATACAGAATTACCATTTTATCATATCTGCATGCATCATGTGGTAGAATAACCCAAAGGGAATTTCAAACGACCCGTTATTTGCCTTAATTGCTGTTTCACCTTTACCATGTCTGATTATAAATTGTATAAGCAGATTAATAGTTTGCATCGTACATGAACTTCAAACATATCACTTAATTTGAACAGGTATTAAAAAGTTTGCATTATCACTCTGTTTTTATATCTAATTACTCTTTTCTTAAATCGAGACTCGAAATTGCAGATGCAGATACGCTATGACACAGTGAATAAACAGGACCCTTCTTTCTCCATCACTGTCTGGACAAAGTTCATCAACATTGCCACTGTAAGCAAGAGGCCCTTTATTTCTCCATCAGTATATGTATAATGCATATCAGCATTGCAGCTATTTGCAGGAGACCTTTTCTTTCTCCGTCAATATCTGAATAAGGCACGTCAGAATTGCCAGTGTATGCAAAGGGGTCCTTTCTTGTCAATAACTGCATAAAGCAGCATTGTCACTGTAAGCAACAGAAACTTTTTCTTGCAGTATCTTGCAGATAAAGTATATCAACTTTGTCATGGAAAATACGGAGCCTCTCTCTCAGTGTCTGACTAAATAAGGCCAGCCTTCTTCATTCAACAGTTGCAATATGTATGATCACATACATGGTTTATTGTACCTGTGTGTATGACAATACCGCTGCTGTGTAGTTCCTGTTACCGATGTGGTTCCTAAATACCACACGTATGCTTACAATTACTGCTTTTCTGACTTCCTTATTTATTATTCGCTAATGTGATAAACTCCACGTGTATTTCTGAATTACAACTAACATTATGTATAGATAAACCTTATCCCGAGGCAACGGCAGGAACGTTTTATCATTCTCTGATCTGAGACATGTTTCGGATATATATATATATATATATATATATATATATATATATATATATATATATATATATATATATATATATATATATATATATAGGGTTTCGTGGAGGGGGTGGGAATAGTGTTTTACAATTTGCTCCTCTGTAACTTCAGTCCGCAGCTGGGTCTCCTTGGACGGAAACCACCAGGAATGGCAGCGTGGTACCCGCCATCCCGGCTCTCCTAGGTCTTGTAAATTACCTCTTAGTCAATGCACCTAGGTCAGCCGACGCCTATATGATCTTCACAAGGTAAGACACATGGATTATATCACACGCAAACTGTAGCGCAAATGGGATTGCGCGGCGTAGAGAATATGACCAGTCTTCTGATATGCGAGTGAATCGAGCAACGGTTGGCAACGCACTTCCCTCGCTTCGGTTCAAAAAATATTTTTCATGTCAAATATCAAAGGTACACCCCAAAGTCCTCACGGGGTTGTGCTCTCAGATTTGCAACCTCATGTTTGATAATTACTCACGTGAAATATGTTTTATTCAACAGTTTAGCGCCAGTCGTGGTATTCAGATCGTTGTTCGCCTCCATTACCCCTGCCAGCTTACGCGCAACCCCATTTGTACTACAGTTTGCCTCTGGTTATGCATGTGCGTAATTAGACCCAGGGGCTACAAAATGATATCAAACGCTGCAAAGTACTATTGTGTGTGGTTGTTTTGTTTGGAATACACTTGTGAAGTTTCCTATATCCCTGACGTTCAAACAAGTGAAACACGTGGCAGATGCGACTACCAACCAATGTGACTTTTATCAGTAATACCACAGGTAGGACACCGCGGGACATTTCATTCATGTGGAATACCAGCTTACGTGTAAGAGCGTTCTTCTTTAATATTTATATGACTCACAATGCTATGACGTCAAAAATCTGATGATAACAAAATTTTCACCGAACACAAATGAAGACTGATGATTTTTTTTGACAATAACAAGAATCTCACCCTCGTGATTTCAGATATCAAATATATCAATACTCGATGATAAAGGTAAAATATCCTCTACAAGCCTCGGATATTTGTAACTGTTTCAACTCGTGGTCATATATTTGATGTAAGAAGACACTCGGGTGATATTCTCTACATATTTATATCTGCATAGATATTTGTGGCCATTTATCCGCAACGTGAAGGGTCACACTGCAGAATCTGGAACCAAATTGTACATGTTTAATGTATTTGATCATTCATTCTAATTTCATGTTACAGATACGACTTAGTAAATCAGTTTCCAGTAATTGGTGGGTATTTGAATCTTTCTTATCCCTTCTTGGTTTCCTTTTTCATGTTTTTGACCTTGGTTTCCCTCCTTACTCCAGTAGTTAATCGTGGCCTTCCGCACTATCACAGAATCGACAGGAATACTTGAAGTATCGCGTTTAACCTGAATGTAGTACTTTCCATAATGTATGTATAGTACAGTACCGGATAAAGGGTGATGGGTGGAGTTTGTGTTCCAGGTACGGCTGCTATTGATCAACTGTGCACAGACATACCTGTAGGCATTACCAAAAACTTTGGTTCTGGTATTGTTGGGACAATTGCTGCTCATGAACTCGGCCACATGTAAGTATTTCTGCTGCAATCAGAATACCCTTCCACTGTTTGGGATGCTTTCTTACTTGATCATGAACTATGGACTTTCAAAGTGTTCATATGCCACTTAGATGTTCTTAAAGGTTTTGTCTACCTGTGTCAGTTCCACAGTTCCTAACGGTGGCATTTATTTTGACTGTTTTAGCCTTGGTTTACGACATGACTCCGAAGTGGGCTGCAACGATACCGACTGGTTTGTAATGGGATCCTTTATAGGATTCGTCCCTCCACTCACTCCATCCAATCCCTGGACCTTCTCACCCTGTTCTGTGGCAACCTTAAAAACTACGCTATCTGTGTAAGTATGAGTGTCTGTATGGCAACACAGAGGCCCAAGGGGTTGAAGTGAGGTCAGTGTGCTTGATATTCCGTTTATGTGTAGATAGCAACATGGCTACCAAGCAAGCCATCACTTTGCTTGATAATGATGTTAGTATCCTCACAGAAACGTCGCATCGATTTGCAATAAGAAGTGGAGTATCCATAGAACTTGTTTTACATTGTTTATGAGAAGATCCCACATGTCAATCCACAGTATGCAATCATACGGCATACCAGGTCGACATGTTTTACAGTGTGTACAGATTCAGTACTATGAAGTCATCGAATAATTGCAAGTTTATGTTCCAGCAGTCACATTTTCATGTCCATAACTCCTTACCTAGCTCCTGGTCGTCTTTATTTATTGTTTAGAGGGGGTATTACTCCTTGACATCAGGTAACCAATATACATATTTGTACTTGAAGTTTAAGTTTAATATCTTGGTTTGTTATAGTTCGTTTTAAGGTCAAATTGAAAAAAAAACCAAAACAAAAACAAATAAAAAACCACAAGTGCATAATCCTCTACCTTTTTATTTTTCACTAGACGAGAATGCGCACTCAACACTTCTATATCCGGTTCCACTCTTTCAACAAATGGGCAACGCGCAGGTCAAACGTTTCATGCTGATCAGCAGTGTAGAGATCACTTTTCATCTCTTTCGACGTTTTGCAGAGTATGTAAACAGCAAACCAAAGTCAAATTAATCGTCGCTGACAAATTGATTTTGACTTTTATTCATACAAATATTGTGAAAGTCTAAAGTCATGAATTGTTTCCAAATATGATAAAAGATCAAATCTTAACTTAATTTTAACATACCTTCATTATGTTTCACTTTGTCACATGTTTATCTGTAATTTTATCAAGGGTATGACGAATGGTAATAAACATTATGGAAATTAGGTATGGCTTATGAATTACTGATTTGTTTGGAGAATATTGCAGGTACATCTGACAAGATGCTCTAACTGTTGTTATGTCAGTGGTTCATATTAATGATTTGTATAGAAACACTTCTTGTTTTGTGCGAATCAAGCACATTCATTCCTTGATGAATTTCTTTCCTTTATATTCCAGGGTGTATCACGTTATGAAAATGGAACCAATTATGAGTTGATGTGTAGAGTTACGTTCTGTTCGGCGCCTGGAAACCTGTGCTTTGGGGTCATCCCTCTAGATCAGACGTCATGTGGCGATAAGATGGTGAACACGTTTCTCTTATTAAATTTAATTACTAATTTTGATTTGTACCGGCTGACATTATGATGGTTTCACGTGTAACGGAGTAAATATTAGCAAAAGCAATAATTATTTGGAACTTTATAACACGATTCTCTCAGCAAAAGGACACTGATTTTTTATTTTTCATGATACATTATTACTGTGACACATGATCAATACAATTCAACCGAACGGTAAATGAAATGGAATGTCTCTTTCCTGACAAAAGCACATCTTCAGACCTCCAACAGATACGGATGCTATACTCGAATAGGTCTAAGAATGGTTAAAATAGTTTGTTCCTGGTTCATTTGAATTTGAACTCATGGACTGTATTAAACCGAAACTGCGGGACATCGCCTCATGTTGGCAAGTATTGTCCATTAATGCATCAACATCAATGTATTGGAAACAGTTCAGTGTTATCTCTTCGAGTCTTCGACCAAACTTATTCTGCAGACAGGGCTTTCTAAGAATTCTTGTACAAGTCTTGTCACTGCGATCTGCTGCACTTCTGATTTGCTGTCAATACTTACCAAGACTGTTAAATACTGTTTCAGTGGTGTGAACGTGGGGAATGTGTCCACAACGCTCTTGCACCAGCACGATCAGGTAATAAGCCGAATATAATCTCCGATGATAATGACACGAATGTGTAACGTTCCTTAAGAGATGATATATATTCCAACTTAGAAGCAACATATTAAATAAATAGCGCATAGTCTGAAGCACACACCTCGTGTTATGATCAACACCCCCACCCCCACCCCACCCACTCTCAAAACAAATTATTAACAAACAAACAAAAAATAATTAAAAACCCAAACAAAAGGAAAAACAAAAAACAGACAGTCCCGCGTACCTTTGCATGTTTCACGATGTAAACAACAATGCGCATATTTTCACTTTTATTTTACAAAGTGCCAACAGAAATTTAAACATTCAGTATTACACTGACCGTAGAACGTTTTGTTGACCCCGTATTAACTTGTGGGATGCATCGATAAGTAACCAACTTTGTGTGTTAAGGGGAAAAGGTGTGACAATTTTAGAATGTAAGTCCCATAGAAACATTCGAATACATGTATCATCTGCACTCCTACATTGCTGGCGTTTGAATGTCCATTTCGCTGTTGTCTGATTAAGTTAACGTTTAACTTCTATGATTTCAACTACACTCACTATAGCGTGCGAGCGAACGTACGCATTTTGGAACCGATTGTACATATAGAGAAACTTATGTTTCGAGAGTTTGAAAGGACGAAATCGCAAACGAAGTGAACGTCATTCTGTCAACAAAATGTCATTTGTCAGACCACAATGCCATGGTTGGACTAAGGTATATTCACTTGTACATATTTGACACCCTGACAAAACATTGAATGTTTACGATGACCAGTATGGGGATGATATCTGGCTTAGCATCTTCAACAAAGCTTTGTTCGCTTGGTAAATCAATGGCCATGGGCTCAGTAACTAGTAGAGACATGCTAATGTGAAGACCGTCGTTATCAGGTTTGAATAGTACTGACTATTTTCAAACATATAAACCAAATGAACAAACAATCGAGCATGTGCAGGTACTTCCCTAACATATCAAACCTACATGCTTCTTCCCACAGCCAAGTGTCCACAAGGGGATGACCCAGCGTTTACCTGTGAAGCAGCGTCATGCACGACCTACTCGTCACCCAGGTTGTTAGCGTGTTGTGCAACGTGTGCTGCGCAGATTCCACAGAAAAAGACCACAGTACGATTCATCGTACTCCGAACCGCGCCACCGATCCTATTCTTTGGGTAGACAAACCGATGAATCTGATGGCATTCGCTTTATTTATCCACTGTATGTCCATATCGATATCGGAAATGCAACTTGATGAAGATCACAATATTTTATTGTACCTAAGGTGTACAGGAAATCTTTGTGTCTGATATAAGTGTACCACCAACAGCAAAAGTAGCTCTACACACGTCGTCACCGTCTAATTCTGGAGAAAAGCGAAAACGCTCCACTCTGTGGATTGTTTCTGAGAAAGCTCTTGACAATATGCAGCATGCTATTGTCATAGATTTATGCTTAGGATGTAAACATGAAGTTTTGTTTGGGGTTGAAACGTTAGTTTTGGTCTGGTTGATGTTTTGTGTTACTCCAGTTAGTTTCAACAATGTAAGTCTCCACACTGGCAATGGAACTGGTCGACTACTTCAAAGGGGGTCACCTGTGTTGTTGATGCTGGTTTGCGCGAAATTGGGTTTTAGATTTTGGCAAGTTCCGGTAGTCTCACGGAAACTTTGAAATGATTTACGACTTTAATAGGTTACGAATATTTGTGGAACTGTACATGTTGTGTTAAGGAGTTTCCTTATATTTTGAACATGTCTTATAATTTGTGAACCTTTGAACCAAATATTGTCATGATGTGTGTACATGGTGTACACAATAGCAGCTTTAATGTATAAATAAACATAGTTCGTGATGTGATGTGTCTTTTGTCGGTTTAAACTGTTTTTGTCTTTGTCAATTTAAAGTTTTGAATTCAGATTGTTTGCTACTTACGTAACGCCACAAACAGCAATATCAGATGTTTGAACCGAAACAATTCGAGACTGAAATAACGGTGGCCTACTGTTATAAAGTTACGGGTTAAACTTATTTTGTAAAGCAAGACAAGCTCTATATTTTACGAAGACATCTCGCGGTGGGTGAGTGGGTTAGGCTGCTGACTTTGTATGATGGCGATTAGGTGTCTGACTCTGAGGGTTTTGGTTCGAATCCCAGAAGGGGCTCAACTAAAAAAAGTACTAGAATTTGTACTAAGAAAGTATAATCGCAAATATAACATATGTTACATTTGACCACTTATGTTACATTTGACCACTTTAGTATGTTGAAATTCGCTCAAACCAAAATCAGAAAAGAACATGTCCGTAATGCATGGACTGCTGCTGCTTTTAGACGATAGTAACAGCGTACCAGCTTGAGTGGAGAGCTAAAATTTAATCAGGTCCGTTTGGATGACATTCGGAAGGAAGGTATTCCACTGACAATCTGCATGTGGGATTCGAAACTCTCGGTTTCTGCCACGCTGCTATACGGATTGCGGAGTCCGAGACGACAGAGGCACCCAGGGTGCGAGATTGGATTGTTGGACGTGTTCACTTATTGTTGGAGCGTTCATGATGTGCATGAGAAACGCTGACGTCAGAAAATAGTCATTTTGGATATTGCCTTTACAGAATCCTTGGTGCGTGAAAGGCAAACTTGTGAAGAAACCTATTTGAATTTGTTCTGAGCTGGTCAAAGCGGAACTTCGGGAGTTTTACCCAGAGCGCCGTCCTTTTCAACCGAGTACTCATTCCCACTCTCTATACTGACACCACAAATCACCATAATATTAGATGTACAGACGTGCTTATGCAATATTGTCATTGATGACATTTTACTGTGTATTACTCTTCGTTGTAAACTATGTTGCTGTAGTTAAATTAACCCTTTAAGAGTCTCACATTTTCACGCCCTGCATGCAGGTCACACGTACTGTGAACTTCTACTGTTTACTGTTGTATCTTTTTGCTGTCTACTTCTGTATCCCTCTACTGTCTACTTCTGTATGCCTCGGTTGTCTATTTCTGTGTCACTCTCCTGTCTACTTCTGAATACCTCTACTATCTACTTCTATATCCCTCTGCTGTCTATTTCTGTATCTCCTTCCGCATTCTTCAACTGTCTACTTTTGTGTCCGTCTACTGTCTACTTCTGTGTCCTTCTACTGTCTACTTCTGTATCCCTCTACGCATCCCCACAGAAAGCCTGTGTATATACACACATCGGAAACTTGCACTAAAGCTTTTAATACTGAGGAGAAGAACTATGTTTAATATTAAAAATACGACATATTAATTGATGAGTCTGTAATTGTCCGGTTTTCGATCATGTCTCTGTATTTCTGTGACGCACCTTCAGATGCTACATACTAGGGAGTGTGGAACTGGGGCTCAGTTTATCGATTTTGTGACCCGCAGTGGGGGCCTATGGTAAACACAATGTCTTGCTAACTTGTGGCCATAATCGCATAATCAGGCGTTTTACTTTGAATTGGTCATTAAAATGAAACGTTTGTGTTGAGACTAGGTGATAGCTGATATTACGTCATACCCCGAGGCTTTTCTTGTTTTACAAACCTGACTATTAGGGTGTGGGTTCGAATCCCGGATGGGACTCAACTGAAAAAAGTGCGAGAATGCGTACTTTACCCAAAGTGTAATCCCAAATATAACATATGCTACATTTGACCAATTTCTAAATGGCATTGTGTAATCATTACACGAGTTGATTGACTGTAAGTACAACGATGATGCTATGAGTCCTGATAATCCGAGGTATCGCATTGATTAGTCAAGGTGCGGGCATACTTCCTAAATATTATATTTTCTTTCAACATAATGGTGTGCATGCGACCTCAACACCTATATATCTGGTACAACTCTGTCAACAAACGAGCGACGAGCAGGTCATAATGACTAATGGTGATCAGCAGTGTGCAGCACTGGTACGACTAGAAATTATTCAGAATTTAAAGATAGTCAGTTTTATATTTTTGTTTCACTTATGACTAACGTATAAAATGTGAATATTAGCAGAACATAAGTCCAGATAAAAAGACAGGTGAACATTTAGTATTTTGTCAAGTCACAATGGGTAGGAATGCAAGTTTCATTGCGGCTTGGCATACATCTGGTGAAAGAAAGTCGTGGTCCATCCTGTCCCAATAGCTGACCACCTCTTCTTTCATTTCAGCAATATTTGTCAGATTCTTCTTATTGACACTTTTCTTCATAAGTCCCCAAGTATGTTCTAGTGGATTTAGGCCAGGGATACAGCTTTGCTAATCTAACAATGTCATATTCTGGGTCCGAAGCCAGGCCTTTGAACGCATTGAACGATGTTTTGGGTCGTTGTCCTGCTGGAAATCCAAACATTGAATGGAACCAAGCACTGGATAGCTGGTCAAGGCTTTTTGCACTAGAAATACAATTAAACATACATGTATTCCTAAAATTCTCAATAATTTCTGGTCGTGCTATATACACCTATAGCTGGCTTCAGATATTGCCAGAGTAGGTAAACAGCAACCGGATATTTAAAAGAATAGTCGTGGACAAATATCAACAGAAATTGACTTCTGCAAATAATGTGAAAGCGATTTGCATCCTAAATATGATAAATATCAAAACCTTAAGCAATTAAGTCTTCAATGCGTCACTTACAGTTGTCACTTGTATTCCTACCATAACAGCAAGATTATAACAAAAGGATGGACATGACATCAAGGAATAATTGTAAGGTTTTTGTAATACTGACTTTTCCCCAATATTGCTAATTGTACTACCTGAGAGGCCTATTGCTGATACAGATGAAATGTATTTGTATAGAAACACTACTATTTGTGATTTATCTTCATAACAAACAAACACAAAAAGATCGTTGTTTGATGGAATGTTGCTCTCTGTACTTCCAGGATTCCTCGGCTTACGAGAATGGAACCAGTTCGATCTGTCATGTCATGTGGTATTGAAATCCCGTGTTTTGGGTTGATTCCTTTAGAACAGACATCATGTGGCGATAAATAGCTTAGCTTAAAATTAGCCACTGAACTGGCTGAATTTGTAATGGTTTGACATACAATGCTAACTATAGGCACGAAGATTTAATTTGAATCTATATTTCACAATTCTCGCCAACAAAAAGACATGGGATAGTGTTATTTCATCATCCATTACAATGGAGCTTCAAACGAAATGTGCATATCCTTAGATATATTTATTTAAAAACCCAAACAAACAAAACAAGAGAAAAAAATAACACATAAAAAAATAAAAATACCCCCCCCCCCCCACACACACACACAAACCAAACAACAACATAACAACAACCCCAAACCAACTCTCATGCATGCAACAAAAAGTATTTTTCGCTCTATCTTCTGTATACATTCATGCAAAATTGTATCAGACAAAACACTGATGTCGACTTTGTTGTATCGGGTACTTCCAATTTATTATGATAAAAAATACTTTACAGTGACCCCATGTAAGTAGAACATTGTCAAAACTTCCTGGTTCTCAATAATAACTCGTCATTCAAAAACAGAAAGTACAGCATCGGTTTATGCTGACAATTATTGTCCATGATTGCATGTAGGAAGCATTATATGCACAGGGGTTGACACAGAACATATGGTGCCATACAATAGTAGGTGGGAATATACAGAACTGACAAGATTCTCTCAGACTGTTTGTTTGTGTCACAAACAAGTGTTTGTTGCTGTCTGTACCCGAAGTATTTAAGAAACGATGTTCCATAAAATAAATTTATTTCATGTACATGATTCCAGCAAAATGAATAAAGATATATCAAATGAAAAGCAATATTATAACAAAAATGTATTGAAAATAATTCATTGCTGTTTCTCTGCAGACATGGAATTCTGAATTTCTTGTTCAACCCTTGTCGTGGCGATCTAAGGCGCAAGTGGACAAGTGGACCTTACATGATGATTGGCTCTTAACTACTTCCTTTGCAGTAATGTGAAGTAACGGTGTGTGTCCACAATGCTGTTGCAACAGCAAAATCAGGTAATAATCCAGTAGTGTCTGAGACGTGGTGCATTAGGATCAAATAGATTTTTGCTCTTAAAATCGCCACAAAAATCTGAGAAAATGGGGCCATTGTTTTTTTCAAAGGTTAGAAATTTTAATATATGTACAACATGTATGTTCATGATGTGAGGGATGCAACTAGCTCTTGTTACCAATCTCATTCTCTAAACCAATCCTCCTCCTCGCCCATTCTATCCCGTGGTCCACCCTCCTAAAGTTGTAGCTACCGTAAATGGTCCAAAATGTCCGCAACACTGTATTGCAGGGAGAGAGTGTAACAGGAAGATGAATAATGTGACTGGAAATGGGTTGTTTAGTTTAATATTTAATATCTGTTTTAATGACTACATAATATCGAACTGTATCGAGGAAAGCCAAAAAATGATTTCTCTGGCACATGACATGTGTCATCCATGTAAAGGAATCCCTCAAAGTGTGAAGCCCATTTGTGGTGTCCTTAGGTGTATTCATCTGTACGTCTTTGTAAATATGTTCATGGTGTGAGTATATACAGAACCTTAAAGGAATTTTAAACGCTAACCTTGTAGTGGGGTCTCTTGTCATTATTGAATATCTAAACCTTCTACTGAGTGAGTGATTATGGTTTTACGCCGTTTTCATCAATATTCCATCAATATCACAGCGGGGGACAACAGTAATAGGCTTCAAACATTGTACCCATGTGGAGAATCGACCCCGCGTCTTCGACCAGGCGATCCCACCGCCCCTTGAATATTCGAATTCATGAGTTATACTTACGTTTGTGTCCTTCCTGACACCAGAGCCTGCAATATTTCAGCTATTTGATCTGACATTATTTGAATAGAAAGAGCAAGGTGAGTGACTGAGCATAGTTGTACGCCGCACTCAGCAATATTTCAGCTATATGGATGCCTTCTGTATGCGCGCGCGCGCGTGTGTTTGTATGCATAAAACCGTAATAAATCTCACCTGTGGCAGTACGATCACGCAAATGTAGGAATCGGATGTACCGGTCTTGGGCTGCAGTGGTAACTCGAGGTCTGCTTAATCTATAATTAATATATTTTTAAAAACGTAAATCGCCTATGCCTGTCTGTTTTGGGATGGTATATTAATTCGTATAAATTCGACACGGGCAACATACACTGGAAGTAGTTTGGAAAGAATCTGCTTAACTTTAAATAGTGATAACAACCAAATGCACAACGCCAGCAATGAGTCAAGTGCATAGAATTAGTTCGGCATTTTAGTGTAACATCAGGTTGATGTCATTGCAACTCTCTACATAGTAAATTGTCATTAATTGTACAGATGATGCCCAGCAACAAGTACTGGAGTTTTAATGATAGGTAATTATAATACATAATTCACGTTCTATACAACCCTCTACAGACCCTACAACATGTTGTGCTTTTAGACACACTCTTCATTCACCTTCATTTTCATTGTGATCTCTGCATATGTTAGGTGAGTAATATCTTATATTTTTGGATGACAGATTATTAGGAAGGACAGACTGTAATACTTGTGCGTTTTGAGAACCGTCCAGGGTGATTGACGGATTAGTTCGCTAACTTTGGAGTGGACAGCATTTCGGTTGGGTATTTGAGGGTGGTAGTCCTTCTCTGGTATTTCACGCCGTGGAGGTTGAGACCGACTGAACAGTCCTTGTAAATATTTGTAAAACACATAGGACAGGTCTGTTATTGGCCACAGAGAGAGAGAGGCCTTGAATTGTTTGAGTAATTTCTGAGCACGAGTTGACTGACTCTCTTCCAAATCATGGTAAAATATGCACGCTTGAAAAGCACAACAGAAAAGAAAGTGTAAACACGCGGAGCTGTTTGAATATTGATCGATATGAAAGGAAAGTCGACTATTGTAAAAGTTGAAATTTTCTCTATGGTCATACAGCCTTGTTGAAAATGTTTGGCACCCTGAATCGTGATGCAGAGATCTAAATATGAATCAGTAGGGGCGATTTCATTTCAGGTGGAACATACTAGTAAGTGGTACGGAAATGACCATGTGATGGGTGGTGAATGATAAACTCTTCAAAGAAGAAAATATGCCCCAAATAGGAAAATTCATCATGTCAGAGTACTTAAGGCGATTAAGCTTGAACATAGATGAAGAAAGTTTGACACATGGATTAACGTTCCACTCCATGAGAACTATTTTATTCTATAGTCTTTCTATCTATTTTATTCTATCGTCAAAATTATTGACGTTTTGGTGTGGTTGGTTGAAAAGCTCTCGTTGAGCTCTACACTTTAGAATTCATACCAGCAAGATTTCCACAATACTAAAGCTATCAGACACAGAATCATTTTGTTCTGATAAAGACAATTCAACTGATTTCAGTTCTATACAATTCTATAAATTTCATAAATCAACTGGGCCAATTTGCATCATGTGATCAAAAGTTTCTTTGATGTTTTGCATGGCTCGGCACTGTGAATATTATTTCAACTCGGGCATATTTCCCGTAATCGCTCGTACCTCGTTGGTTATTCTCTAAAGTTTCGCGATGTATGTCCTTTTGATTCAGGCACTTCCGGGTGTAATGTTTAAATCTTTTTCATCAGGCCAATTAAGTTTGTGTTAATGTTCACAAGCGATGGTGTTAAAGCCTGATCTTTTAAAATGTTTTCCTGATTTTATCAATTTTGTCTGTTAAGAAATGTTCATATCAATAATGTTCATATTAATACTGCCAGCATTGGCACAGTAATTAGTTCTTAGTTCGGTTGACGACCATGTTCTTTATTGTGTAGAAATGTTTATAAGCCAAGGCTGGCTTTCAAACATTTGGCATACTTATTTTTATCCTTTCCATCGAAACGGAACCAGTTTGCTGAGGTGAGATTATTTTTATAATGACTTGTATTTGAGTTGTGTTGTTTACATAAATATTTGTTTTTATAATTAAAAGTATTCACCAAACTTGACTTACATGTTTCTCTTTTAAAAACATCTCTGGATAAAACAACAAATCCACGCAATTCTCATATTCATTATTTCGTATGCTTTCATTGTAGTCGATTGTTTCTGAATTACAGATTGCAAAGAAAATGAAGAAACAATGGGACACTATAAGACTTAAAATATGCTTTAAAAAGTATAGAATAGCATAAGACTTTAGCTCAAGCGTTCTGTCTCAGGCATAAAATCCTCATTTTCCCTTAAATGACGTTTAAATGAGGGTTTAGATGATTGGTTTTATTAAAGTCCCACGGAATATATACCAAAAGAGATATTTGCAACGAGATAATATTTCATAACACCATAATGCCAAAATTGCAAACACAAATTTCCACATCTAAAAATGTCAGATAGTACAAAATGTTTTTATGGAGTGATATTACATGTATGTACTGTTGTCATTGTCAGTGTTAATTCCGTCCACTCACTGTGTGGACACAGGGAGGCGTGCAGGTCAGTACCTGGTGACAACAATTTAGCAACTGTCACGGCTCGATACCGCCCTGGAAGGGACTGCACAAGTCAACGGATTTATAGATAAAATGAGTTTTCATTTCATGAGAAAGCGATATGAATGCAAGTATCACCCAATGTTGTTACTCGAAGGACTCTGTAAACTTAAACATGAGCTGTGTAAACATTATTATTGATTAGGGCATTCTATTTGAATAAAGTTTGTATTTCTACACAGTGATATGTGTTAGTAATTTCATTTTCTTCTTTCGGATAAAGCCAGTATGATTTTCCGTTTAAATAATTTTTTTAGCCATTCAAATGTCACATCAATGTACTGACTCATCAGCATTAAGTCAGTATCTCCACGGCAACATTTTAAGAAATGTTTTCGTGTGCAACTACTAAGCACGATTTTGCATTGACCTACCGGAAAGCGATATTTGTACAAACCGACGTTCATTAAAATACTTTGGTTGATAGTAATATATTTTGATATTATTCCTGTTACACTTTGGCGTCCCGTGACTTGGAATGGTTAGTGGCAAGCAATGATTTTAATTCATAATTTTACACAAAGACAATTGCCCAATTCATGCAGAAACGAAATCTGAATACACTGTTCGTAACGTACGAATTAATCTATGAATAACAGGGATATGGTTATTCCTTTAACACACTTGGTCATTCCAGTTGCCTTTATTTCTTTCCCATAACAAACTAAAATTGACAGTTATACATTTTGGAAAGTTGCTAGTAAGAAATAGTGATTATCATCATTCATGTTATTTGAGATAGTTTACCCAACTCAGACCGTATGGAATCTTTCAATGTAGGGACCATAAGCAGATTCAAAATGTCAAAATGTCTTCAGATTTTAAGAATTTAAGAATGACTCACGTCTCAAAAAAAATAGTTCTGACCCACATGTGTAATTTGTTAGGTGGATGTTGGGACACCCGGAAGAAATACCTTAAGCATCAAAAAACTATTTTGTTTGTTTCATCACAGCCACCATAGAAAGGCACACGTGTATACGGTCTTTTGCCTGTCACTTTGTATCAAGCGATGAGCGTATAAGATAGATTATACACTAAGTCATGTTCTTGAGCCGCCAAGATAATGCATGATAAAACTGAGGTTGATCAGGTGATACTTGATATTATCTCGTACCCCGAGGTCTTTGATATGCTGGAAGTTACTGACCGTGGTGACCAGGAAAAAAGGCCGTGAGCAAGGAAAGAACAACAAATAATGACCATCACACAAGTTGATTGGCTGGATATATCCATGATGATTATACATAGTGTCCGGTGAAACATTTATGAAAGGTCATCATGTTACAGTCACCGCACAAATAGACCTCAAATAGGTCCTTTCTCCATGGAAAGGATACAGATGTTCACCGCATCTAAATCCGCTGAGATGTTGTTGACTCTCATATTGCTTGGAATATCAACTTCGGCTGATTCACTCTCCATCATGGACGAGTCGCAATATGGCGTTTCTGGTAGGTGGTGTTTACATTTCGGTTTAACACATGTATGTATATGTTTCAGTTATTTCAGGGTTATTACGAACATCCATTTACCAAAAGTGGATTGGACCATATTCCTAATTTTACGAGGATAATTTTGTGTGGATCTTGAAGTACATTATAACAATATTGTTCATGTGATTCGAATATACCTTCTGACAGAAAAGCTGGTTCGCTCGGATGCATTGATACATTGTATAAAGCCTGCTATTTCTGTCCTTTGCTGTAATGTGACTTAATCTCGCTGAAGGAATAGAGACACATCCTCTGCTACACATCTTTAAGTTTGTACAAGTCCATATATTCTGGACTTATTATGCTACCTGGAAGCGTTCAATTATGGGTCCTTTTCATTATAAAGATAACAATACAATTTCTTGAAAATGTAGACAAGACACGTTATCTCTCAGATACGGTGGATCCAGTGTTAATCCATTCCGCTCTCAGTCGTCATGGAAGATCCGCTACGCATATGCCTGATGTTCTTCACTTCCGGTTGGAACTGTCTGGCTCAGATGTTTCACTTAATTTGACACGGAGTGAACGAGACATAGAGAGTTATCCTGTCTATGTGACTGATGAACGTGGGCCAATGCTTCAAACTGACCTCCAACAACATGAGGTAAGTAGCGCCCGAAAGTGTATGTGTTAAATAACAAAACATATTGAACAAACAGTACTGGGATTAAGGTTGCAACACTGAGATTTCTTTGTTGTTTAGAATTTCATATTATATTTCATACATAATACAAACCGTGATCCTTATGATTTATGTTCAGTACACAGCATTGTGTCACCGACAGCAGCACAGATGGATATTCGAATGTTCGATATGGTATTCGAAGACAGAAAGAAAACCCTGATTTCATACATATATTTGCCTACCACACAAAATCCTGTCTTTGACAAATTGTTATTTGTTGAAACAGAACACTGCTGTTTATCGAAACAGTGCACAGAGGTCTGCCGCCATCATTACTCGAAAAACTCAAGATGTATATCAACTGGTAAGAAAAGATCACACTAGTTATTATCTTTCGTGTGGCTCTTGTGCGTGACCTGAACTAAAGATACCCATCAAGCAACACGTGGACCTCTACAACCGATTTCCTGATCGCAGAGTATCACAAACAGATTAAAGGGTTTACAAAAGAAACAATTTCAAAACATTTCTGTCTGCACAGCTAAATCCGTGTACATTATGATCCATGGGTAAATAGTTAACTTGCGGCTTCGCTGTACAGAGTATCAGATCCGATGATCATGCATTCGAACAAAATAGTCCGTGCTGATTTGATGGTTAGTTTGGGAGCATTATACCAGTCTTCTTTGACAAAGATATAATTTAGATAATAGGTACATATATGCTGTCGATGGTATGCTTCTTTAGGCTGGGACGATCTATCTCAACAACCAGCTGTACAAGATCTGGCCAAAGAAACATCACGTGGACAAGCGCCAGACGTCAGCAATCAGCGCCAGCAATGAGCACGAACTGCGCCAGATTGTGTCCATAGATATGAATAATGACACAGTGGACCTACAGTTTGAATTTTCTTCCTTTAAACAAGCAGTTTCATCATCAAGCAATATTCAAGACATTCAGTCAAATGTACAAGGTATTCCTTCATACGTACAAGGCATTCAATCAAAATGTATAGCTGAATGAAATATGATAGCATACAAAATACATTAAATATACAAACCATTCTATCAAACCTTCCATGGACGCGCAGAGTTTGGGGGCAGCGTAGTGGTTAATGTGTCTGTTCGTTGATTCAGATGGTTCTTCTTCTAGCTTCCTCATTAGAACAATGTGGATAGAGTATGTTGTCATGGAATAATGATACGGACAATGTAGAGAAATAAACACTTACTGTGAGAATTTGCTTCGAATGAGAAGACATTAGGTGATTAGTCCAAATGAGATGAACTATTGGTGACAAATAAGGTAACACTACAAGTAATAATAATGTCATATGAGAGCAGGTGATGAACATTATTGCAGTAGGACAATGAGTGACGAAGGAAATATAATCACATATTCGCAAGGGTGTTCTATTCATGTCTCAGACAAAAATGTGATCACCTTGTAATTTTGTTCATTATGTTCCAGGCATGTCAAACGATCAGGTTCACTATACTATCGAGATGGGCTTTTTCCCTGATTTTTCTGACTACTCTGCGTAAGTCCAACTACATTGTGGTGAGGTTTAACGTGACTTTTTGTCCCATTAAAGGCTTGTATAAAGTCAGTCAGTTCCCGTTGAATCTCTTTAATACCGAGAACATGTCAGGGCACCAATTATTTGGGCCTCTTGTCTTTTCTGGTCTTTTGATATAGCACCATAACATATTTGGGCATACGTCCCATTCACTGAACCTCGGAACCGGTTGCTACTCATGTCACTTACAGGTTCTGTACACATACATTACAATTGCCTAAATGCCTACATGTGACACTTATGGTTCCATACAATTAACACGTGTCCTTTGTCACAGCTTTCGTGAGGAAGCCGAGGGTAACACTACGGTCACCATCTCCAACATGAGACTATACTATGCCTTCGTGAAGGAAATGGTAAAAGTGGCAACCAGTGGACGGATTTGTTTCTCATTATAGCATGTATGCGGGCAGCACGTTGCCATATGTTACAGAGAACAGGGCACATCATTTATCATATTTTGTATGTATAACTTGCTAAGTGCATGATCAGCTACTGTTGTTTGAATAGTTTGCAGTGCATGGAATCTTTAAACACATCGTTTAATCTGATTGCAATTAAAACTTTATGAAAGATCTGTATAAAGATCTGTATAAAAGTCTTTCTCATCACGTTGTTTGCTATTCCTAATTACCTTGATCCTAAAGCGAAACTTGACATGGCAGATGCAGATACGATATGACACAGTGAATGAACGGGACCCTTCCATCTCCATCACTATCTGGATAAAGTACATCAACATTGCCACTGTGAGCAAGAGAACAATTATATGTCTATCACTATCTGGCTAAAGTATTGTAACGTTGTAAGTGTAAATCTACAATCACAGCATGTTTAGATATAGTTAATATTATAATGATTACAGTTGGCCATAAAACATACGATATTCTGAGCAACAAATAATGACCCGACCGATAATATGAAGAGTATGCCGGGATGATTTTTTGAGGTTGAGGTTGAGTATCTTACAATAAACTGTTGTGTTACGTTAGTCCGCGTCTGAGTCTCCTTGGACTGAAACCACAAGGAACGGAACTTTGGTCCCTATACTCCCGGCTCTCCAAAGTCATGCAGATTACCTCTTTGCAAATGCTCGTAGATCAGCCGACGCCTATATGATCTTCACAAGGTAAGGTGCATGAGTTATATATGTGGATATATAAGACTTTACACACCTAGCTGATGTAACTATCAGCGAAGCGGTTTTAGAATTCATACGCCAGGTTCGCCCTTATCAATCACAGAATGGCCTGTCGCTGGACGGACGTAAATATTCTTCTTTACCCATTTTGGTCAGATGGTGGGCGAACTTTGCCACATGTAACCGGTAATGAGAAACTGGGGTAACGAATTCACGGAAACATTGGGTATTCCTACTGCGATCTTGACCAAGGGACGAAGCTCTTCCGAGAAAATGCATCTTTTATTTGTGCTCTGCAAACCTCATATTAAAAACAAAACACTGTGATCATAGGATGTATGTGCAATGTATATGATCATTGATTTCACATCTCTTGCTACAGGTACGGCTTAGGAAATGGGAGAATCGCAGGTGGGTTTACGGATCTTGGAGCTGCCTCAAAGTCTTCCTCCCCGTCTTCTCCATCATCTTAAAATTCTTTTCTTCATTCTTGTTTGGCCCTAATCTCTTCCCTCTTCCTTCTCTTCTTTAACTGTAACTTCGTTTACAAGCCTTTCCTGTCTCCAATTCTTTTCAAATCTCCTCCCTTCCGTCTTCTTCCCCGACTCATTCCTCTTCCTCTTATGCTTTTGTGATAACATATTTAGAGATCACCAATGGGGATTCACTGGCACTTGTACTCAAACAAACAAACACTCTATTCACAAAATCGATTGAGATAAATTAGAAACATTGCGTCCCTTTGTCTCTCCCGTAAGATGATAGTGATTGTATATTTTATGTATGAAGTGGTTAGATGTCAGCATTCAGAATGTGGCTATCGTATAACATGTAATCTGAATGTTGCATTTTCCACACCACTTGTTCCATGTGCTGGACCGGCCGTTATTATAATTTATATATATATAAAACGTTTCTGTTCAAGGTGTGGCCACTCTTAATACTTTGTGCACGGACATACCCGTAAGCATTACCAGAAACTTCCCTGATGGTATTGTTGGGATCATTGCTGCTCATGAGCTTGGACACATGTAAGTATTTCTGCTGTTACAAGAATATCCTTTCACCGTTCGGGATGTTTTGTTAGTACAGTTCGTTTGAGTCAGAAACGGACCGATAAATTTTATCATTGTACATTTGTCACATAAAGATAATAGTACACATGTTTATCATTTACTAATACTTAACAACTTTCTGATATATGGACATTTTCCGGACTCCACCAAAAATAGTTTAAGAAACTATCATCACTGAAAACATAATAGTTGTTATCTGTCGCGGCGGGGTGAAACCGCAGAAACGGATCAGCCACTATCTCGTCGTGCACTGGATACACCTGCCTCATGAAAAATGAAGTTAAATGCTGACGTGAAACAGTTGATGATTAAAGTGTACGATTTTTCCCGTGCTGAAGCTGAAACGGGCAAAGCATTTTATGCCATTCATGAATTCCGGAAGCGGGCATCAAAAGCTTGGGAGTATCAGCACGGGTACTGAGAAATGTTCTGGAACACAAACATTGTGAGGGTGATGCGAAGCAGGCAGAGGTCGGGTCAAAATCACACAAGTTAAATCATTTTGACAACTTTCAAAAAAAGCCTTTTAAGGCAGTCTATCAACAAGCTCTATTCTGAACACAACGTAGAGGTTTTGGTTGAGGAATCCCTTAACAAAATCACGACTGAAACTTGGCAAAACTGTGTCAACAAGGTAGCTAACGTCATTGAACAAGGTCTCGGTATGGCTTATAACAGGCAACTGTGGCACCATTGGGCATCGCTTTAAGTCGTGACTATGACACTACGACAGACGAGGAACCGACAGGCCTCCCGGAATAGATTTCAAGATGCCCCCCACCGTGACTGGGTGTTCTGTTTCTGCGGTTTCAGATAACAACTTTGGCGTTTTCAATGATGATATTTTCTTAAACAACGTTTTTGGTGGAGTCAATGCCCAGATGTAAGAAAGCTTTTGGATATTAGTAAATGATAGACATGTGTACTATTTATGTTTATGTGGCAGTATTGTACAATGATAAAATTACAATTCTTCGGTCCGTTTCTGACTCAAAAGGACTGTAGCAGAAGTGGCATGACGTTTATATTTCCTTGGGAGATAAATGAATACTTTCGCGTTGCACTGGTTTTCAGTATTTACACATAATGCATTAATTTCAGGTAATTATATCAGAACCACAATTACTAACAATAGCATATATTTTGACTTTTGTTTTAGCTTGGGTTTAAATCACGACTCCGACAGTGGCTGCAACAATACCGACCTGTTTGTAATGACATCTGCATTAGATTTCCCCTCTCCACTTGCGCCATCCAATCCCTGGACCTTCTCACCCTGTTCTGTGGCGACTTTAAAGCCTTCTCTATCTGCTCCAGAGTAAGTGTGCATGCGTATGTATCAAGTGATCAAGGAGTTGGTTTGGTGTTGTTACTTCAAAGTGAGGTTCTTGAGGGGCATGTAGAAGTTGGTATTCAGGAATGAGACAAAATTGTATGGATGTCAACCTCTTCTTAAAACTTCAAAGTGGATAACTCACCTGTGGGTCCTGAGTGAATGGATTTACTGATTTACATGTTTGGAAGATTAATTAGCAAAAAGAGTTTACAGGAAGAGAGGTATCGCAATGTGTACAAAAGGAGGATATAAGAATTTGCTTCGCGGAATATCATCTATCTATTTTAAGTTAAAGTTTTAGTCTCAACATGCACCAAACCATTTCCTCAGATCTATATCTTTACCTGGTTGATATATCGATATATGCGTTGTGCGTGATGCATGAATTCTATCACTGAAAAAAGGACTCAGGAATTACGTTGTGTTCTGGCATGGTAAAAACCCAATATGACGACGAACCTCCATATAGATATACACATGGAACTTGTCATAAAAGGAAGTTAATTGTGATCAGTTGATTTTGACTCTCCATCACATAGTGTCGAAAAGGTGAACAATGCTGTCCTGCCTAAGGTCTGACATTCTTTACGAGCACATACAAAACCAAACGTTCAGCCGACAAATACAAACACAGGAACATGTTGTCGAAATAAGGAATTCTATCGAGCATAATTTGTGTCATTGATACGAAACATTTGGAAATGCCTTCTCAGGTGTCATCTTTGAACCTTACACTGATGGCTTAAATTTTGTTGATTAAGCAATTTTGGAGCAAAAGGAAGATCAAGAAGGAGAAAAATAGAATGTACTTCAGGAAGTGTAAAAAGAAACAAAAGGCTGGAGGTGCTTGTCAGTTGCTCACAATTAGCAAATAGACTGTCAATGAAGTCATCCATCTTGTCGATTCGTCTAGTGTTTTTTTTCTGTACTGTTGCTACACAAACAAACTGGTGACCTTGATTACTGTTTCGGTAGGTAAATTAGCGTCGAGAAGTTATTTGACCGTTATTGATGGATCACTTTAACTTCTTAGCGAATGCAGACATAGTGTTCTCCTTGACATGGTAAAGGACACAACGAACATCGACGTCTTCCATTCTGTTTTTATTTGGTAGAAGGTCATGCGCTCTCAACACCACCATATCCGAATCGATTCTTTCAACAAAGGGGCAACGCGCAGGTCAGACGATTAATGGCGATCAGCAGTGTGCAGCACGATTGAGATCTGAATCGTCATTTTGCAGAGTATGTACACAGTGAACGAAAGTAAAATGAATCCTCACTGACCACCGTATTATCACATGCTGGAATTTACATATGATGTTTAAGTAAAAAGTTTCCCAAATATGATAAAAGATGAAAACTGTAATATACAACACACAAATGCTTTGTATCATTTTGTAACATTGTCAGATATTGCTGATATTGTAACTTACTTAAACGAAAAGTTGGAAACAGACTTCATAGCAGTTAGGGTGCATAAAATAGTATTTTTAAAGAATATTTCAGGTACTTCCAACATGATAACCTAACTGTTTAGATGTTAGTTGCTGATACAGATGAATTTGTACAGAAACAGGCAATGCATATTGATTCTCTATACTTCCAGGACTTTCCAACTTATGAAAATGGAACCAATTTTCAGTCGATGTGTCGGATAATGTACTGTGAGCGTAACGCAAATCAGTGCTTTAGATCGATTCCTTTAGATTACACATCATGTGGCGATAAGAAGGTGAACGTCGTTATAAGTTTTACATTAACTTCTCAACTCTATCTGAACTTTGTAATTTGTAATGCTTTGACATCCAGTGTAATAAATGTTAACTAGAATCATATATCATTCGACTGATACTGACAAAAATACTTCTGATACACGTGGACCTTATAAGTATAATCACGGACTGTTAATTATCTCTTTTGCAGTGGTGTGAACGTGGTGTGTGCGTCTACAATGATGCTGCACCAGCAAAGTCAGGTAATAACGTGATGGAGTGTAAGACATGATGTATCAGTGGACCATGACAAAACTATTCATGCTATGAATATGTAATGTCGTAGCCTTCTGATATGATGTTGATATGCTGATACTGGTTATGAGATACAAAGATATCGATGCAACTTAGGTAAGTCTTACAAACACAGGGTATTTTGATTTCATCCACGAAAACGTACGAAAATGAGCCGCAAGTTTATTTCAGTCGTTACAGATTGACTTTGCGCATTCTAAGACATACATGCACACACGCACGCACGCACACGCACTCGTGGACAAAATGCACCGATCATCACATATAAACAGGACGTATTTTATTGGGAATCGGAAATCCAGATATGTAATTTTGCACCATACACTCCTTAAAAATACAGCTAATGAGACAGGACTTGCTGACGTTATTGATGCTGAATATGGCATCCCGGTTGTTTGCAGCAGTGCTTACGTAACTCCATTGTTTGATCCCGACACGATTATTTTCAGGCCTACCACAACAATTTGTAATGTTGGCGAGTGCGGTATTAGGCAAATAAACAAATATACAACTAACAATTTCAGATGAAAACAAGAAACGTAATTGTAAGTAAACATTTGTAAGTTTCCCTGTATCATATCCAGCCGCCATGTTTCTTCCCCCAGCCAAGTGTCCACAAGGAGATGATCCGCGGTTTGGCTGTCAAGCAGCATCATGCATGACCTACTCATCATCACATCTGCTGTCGTGCTGCGCTACATGCGCTGCACAAATTCCACAGACAAAGACCACAGTGAGATTCATCGTTCTCCAAACCTTGCCTCCGTTCATATTCTTTGGATAGACAAACCAATTATCCGGGGGACATTTGCTTTGTTTTATCGACTGTATTTTCATATTGATAACTGAAACTGGTCGAGGTCAAGACATGACATTTTACCCAAAACATCTTCCCGATATTGTACAAGGAGTATATATACAGGTATTCCGATGATTATAAGCAAAGAAATAGCTTCCTGCTTCTTCCACACTTGAAATAAAACATACATTTCGGAGCTGAGATGTCTCCCTTTGGAAACGTCATAACTTTTTGCACATGTATATACATTGATATATAATGATATATAATTATATCTGAGCAGTAAAGGATCGATCATACAGCAGGAAAGTTATAACAATGGCCGTTTTGCCAAGCTAAAATTCGAAAAATACAAAGTTCAATGCCTTGGTAAATGACAATTCAATAGTTATGCTCATCTGTAAGTTTAAGAGACGTACTTTTGTAAAACCATTCGAAATAGCCTGTTGACTGACCATTAGAAGGTAAATGCTCTTACGTTTATGATCATATCTTTCAGTTTTTGTTAACATTTTAACCTCAGACCAGAAGTTTGCAAACAAAGCCATTATTTGCCCATTATCAAAATCAAACGCTCTGTACATGTAAGTCAATGAATGAGACATAAAGTTTTTGTTTATGTTTCAAGGGATATTTCTGGGCTCCATCATACGATGTAAAATGGGGCTAGTGGGAAATATTGTGGGCATCAAACCCAACTGCGGCCCAGTGTAAAAACCCTTAGAGTCAACTTTGTGAGTTGTCTTTCAGAGTTTTCAGAACACCCAGGGTACAGTGCACAACCCTGTGCACTTAACTAAATGATCAGATGGCCGTTGAGAATACGTGCAAACACCTAGTTCCGGGTACAGCAACATGCAGTAAACTTAGACAAAGTACTGCGACTATGTGCCCCAGTCCACCCAGCTGTGAATGGGTACCTTGTAAGGATGGGACAGCCACATCAATCTGGTGTGCCTAAATGGCATTTCGGCAAGAGCATGTGTCCCCTCACACTATACAACGGCTTCATATCATTCGTAAATCTTGGATACAAATATTTCCATGATGGCTGTGTTTATGATGTAGACAATCGCGTCTTAAAAGGATTAATAAATTTTATCCCTGTAGTGATATGTCTGTTGTTGGTTCAGAACAATCTTTATTGTCGTCAGTTCGTTTTGTTTATTTGTTACCTTACGCCACAATCAGCAACGTTTCTCCTATTTGAAAGTAAATTGATGGAAAATATGAGTAAGAATGAAACTGTTGGGTCTCAATATGTAACTTGATGTGTTGACTTGTTATTCTTTTATGTCTGGGCGAATATACACATTTACATATAGGCAAATGTGCTTTAGGTAATGTTACAACATTATGCTGAATTCAATAATGCAACTTCAACTCTTCACGTCTAAAATGACAAAATAAAACAACAACAACAACAAAAAAGTGTACCAGAACTGATAATTTATCAGGTGCTCATAAACAAACTAACTAACAATTGGGAACCGATGATATGTGTTAAGCAAGTCAGCAAGCCTGTCCTCCCGATCCCGTTAGTCGCCTCTTACAGCAAGCACCGTTATATGGCAAGCATGGGTTGCTGAACACCCATTCTACCCAGGATCTCCACTGATCTGTAAGATAGGTTAAGTTTGGCAGGTCTATGCAAAAGCGAACCACCATGAAGTTCATACTGGTCCTTTAATGGGCAGATAATGGCCTTTAATACTGCATAGCCCATAATAGTTCACCTCAATTAGTGGAGCGTCACTGACAAATATATGGTATGATTATTACAGCATATATGATTCACGTTTGACACAACCAGCTGGATACCCTACAACACGTTGCGCTCAATTTTCATTCACTTTCATTTACATTCTCATGCAGTTCTTCATATATCTTTCTAACTGCCTGTGACAAAGGTGGCACGTTAAGCATATTGCACACGTTTGGGTCAACGACTATACCAGTTATAAATATAAAACACCAATTTGAAAGTGGTCAACGCTGGCATGTGTTATATTTGGGATTGTATGTTTTGGGGTGAAATACAGGTTATATCACTGTCTGGGTTTGAGTCTCAAATGAAAATGACTATAAATTGGCACAACTCCCATGGTCGAAAAATATGTTTACACCATGGCATTTGTAATATAGTGAAATATAACAAGTCTTATATTTGACGATATAGAAATGTTCTGGAAATAGGTACTTTTTTCGGTTCGACCTATGATGTGAACCCACACTCTCAGACTTTCATTATGCGTGCCGCCTCAGAAGCGGATTAGATCGCTAACTCTGACGTGAAAAGCCTCTTCTTCGGTAGTTGTGTACCTGGACTGTCCTAATGAAATCAATGAATTGAGTACAAGAGTAACCAGACGAATCGAATGCAACACACTTGTCAACAGCCATGTGTATGTTTCTAATTATAGACAGGACTACAGTAGCTGTGGTATAGTAATGGGTGTATGTACTATAAGATACTTAAGTGTTTGGAAGTGTTTGTGTACACTCACACCTGTCTTCTTTGTTTCATTGTTACTTGACCTTAACGAAACAAATTCCGCTCAACTCGGACTAAGGACTATGAACACATAGCGGATATAGTAGTAAGAAAAAACAGATTCTGTAGAGTTGAAATCACAAAGGGTCTGGTATCTTCACATCTCGATTTTCATGTCAGCTACATCAGGTTCTTGCATCTGCTGTTTGAAATGATAGTGATGTTGCATTACATAAGCAGTGCTCTCTACAGAAACTGTGTTTAAAGAGAAACTAACCTGCTAGTTTACTGGCCAGTGGTAAAGAACAATGCCAGTTTTGAATGTATGTTTGTGTCAAGATCTGAGTGAAAGTATCCATAAAAGTATCGGGTGCTCTTCTGTCCTGTTCTGCCCTTGTATTATTAAATCAGGGAAAAGCTTACGCTAAAAGATGTCCAGTCGGTCTGGTCAAGGGGGTGTTCTTAGCTTGAACAAAAGCTTTGTTAACATGGATGTTCTAACACACTCTGTGGAGTATATCTATATACGTCCATAAGAACGTATGGAATGCTACAAGACCTGCAACATGAAATATGTTTAGCTTGTGTATCACTTTTTACAAAGATAAACCCAATCAACTTTGTACTACTTAAGCTGGCAGATGAATTCCACTGCATTACCATTTGAAAAGCAGACACTTTAGTCTTACTTGTATTGACGTATAAATTCCAATATCTACAGTGATATTTTGATTAATTAAATCATGCAGATGCTTTTTTGCATAAGGTATCCTCTCAAGAGAAGAAATAACTGTATAATTTCCGAGTGAGCTGGATGACATCTGAGTAGTTTTGCTGGGATACGGCATGTGTCATGTTAGCGAGTGTAACCACCCTTACATCAAGCATGGGTTACTTATAACTTCTTTGAGAGGCATTTATAAGTTGAGTAGTCGCTCTCATAGCAATAAACAAGTTGTTTATCCACATATTGTCATTTTTACACGGGTTACTTATGTTGTTTTTCGCATCTTTGAACAGAGAGAATATGTCCTCATCACTCTCAACATCAAGTGGACTGTCAATATCAACGCTTCAAAGTGATCGTGCCAATGTTCCATGCTTATGTCAATTTGCAGGGTTTTTGCTTCTTTGAGTTGTAAATATTATAATTTAAATATTCCTGTTTCACTCCATAATTTGAGTTTTCTAAATGCTTTTCATAGTAATCACCTCATCAGGCTGCGATGGTTTGTTCACATAAGCTTTTGTCAATCACATTTAATCGTTTTGCTTGTATAAAACATACTTAAGTACATCGCGAGAGGGATGTGTGAGCACTAACACAGATGTCAGTACTACTACAGATGTCGAGCAACTCAGATGATTATCTAATATACAACTTTTCGATGCGATCAGACAATGTATGGTGTTATTATGATGTTATTGTTATTCTGGTTATGAGGGTTTCGAACTCAGAGTTATAAATATTTTTCGTTTTCAGTTTGTTTCTTGTTCGTACGGGGGATTCAATATCCGGTGATTCAGTGAAACAGACTTACACCTTCTAGATACATTCAAGAATCTATACTTCTTTCTCTAATGATTCACGGTAAATAACTCATACTATAATGCGGTTTGTTTTCAACTTCTTTTCTTTTCGCGTCTGATGCAGTCATATGAAGGACATCTATGATAAATTTCACACAATCCACAAATTCTGTATACATAACATTTTCGGATAAACTTGTTGCATTTTCTGTGTCTGATGATACGGTGTGTGCACATATATACACTTTGCCGTAAACATGCAACTACAGATATGAAGTAGCCCAGATGATTGTGCTATGTAATCAGCCGCATCTTCCATTAATTATATGGATTTTAGGACACCAAATTCAAACACGACAACCATTGAATAACAATTTGTTGTTTGCATTATTATAATAACATATAGATACGCATGCAAAGTTTGTTTAGACTCAGAGATTATAATCAAGCGATCAGCGTATTACGTGGATTACACACCAAGCCATACTGGTTAACGGACATGTGATGGACAGTTGATACTATCTCGTACCCCGAGGCTTTTAATATGTTGAAAGCTAGTAACCATGATCAGCGGTTCCCACCCAGATAAAACCGTCCCCGCCCCAAGCAAAGAACAGAATCATAGATAATAACCATTGCATAGGTAGCTGGATTTGCAATGATGATAATACTCAGGGTCAAATGTATAAGAGGTCATCCATACCACAGCCACTGCACAACTAGAGTCCTGTCCTTTGAAATGATACAGTTGATGACCACATCTAATTCCGCTGTGATGTTGTTGACTCTGATATTGCTTGGAATTTTAACGTCAGTTGATTCCCTCGCTTTCATGGACGAATCGCTGTATGGTGTTTCTGGTAGGTGATATCTGTATAACATCTTTTATTATGCGTCTGTCATATCAGCCCTATTTTGACACAAAGTTGATGGCACTATATTCCAAATCCTACGATATGGACTTAGTGTTAAAATCACCCTGGTTCTGGCGGATGCATGGAACCATTCTGGTTATTATGCTTCATAAACGCCTTCAATCGCTTGGTTTTCATTGCAATCAAAGTAAACTTTTCTTGTAAACGTCGACGAAATTTGGTGGGTTTTCTTTGTAAATCACATCGGCGTTATTTCACAGATACGGTGGATCCAGTGTTAATCCATTCCGCTCACATTCGTCGTGAACGTTCCGCCACGCACATGCCTGATGTTCTTCACTTCCGGTTTGACCTCTCTGGCACAGAAGTTTCACTTGATTTGGCACTGAGTGAACGAGACATAGAGAGTTATCCTGTCTATGTGACTGACGAACGTGGAACCGTTTTTCAAACTGACCTCCCGCAACATAACGTAAGCAGTAACCCTAAATACATTTGCTAAATGGCATATATTAGACAAACGGTTTAGGATTACGATGTGTAGTTTTTAGGTTTGTTTTTTTTACATTATTCATATTTCACATATTCATAGACATCATGATTATAAATATTTATATTCAGTACACAACATCACTTCATTTTGACAATGTGTTCACAGCAAATTTATAATGAATGATTTATGATTTCATAAATACGTATGTATCTACTCGAACCTGCTACAGACAAAATAATGTCTTTGACAAAACGTTGTTTGTTGAGATAGAACACTGCTGTCTACCGAAACTCTGCACAAGGGTCGGCCGCCATCGTTACTCGAAAGGCAGAGGATGTTTATCAACTGGTACGTAGTGATTGCGAGTAGTCACCCAATTCACTTGGTTATATTTCGCAGCTTTCGTGCTGCCTCTATGTGCGAAACGGGCTTAAATGTTCCGCTTCTCACGTGCAGTTTGTAACTCATGTTATCTCCTAATCTATTCTATCCCGGATCTTCACGGATCTAACAGCTTGAAGGGCGTACACAACAATCCATCTTAAGAAATTTCTACCGTGTGCGTCTTGGTCCATGTACTTGTACACGTACGGGTGACATTTTCCCAGAGGATTTGCAGTACAGAGACATGTGTCAGGATCCGATGAGGTGCATTCGAACATGATCAGATATTTAGTTTGTTAGGATTCTGTCACTTCTGATGAGGAAACGTCTTGTTTGACAAAGATGATATGTCTTATAATGACAATGAATGTGAGTTAATGGTCCAAGTGAACTACCCAAGTGAAACCGGAGAAATTGGAGAAAGTATATCTGTACAAGGGTTCTTAAGATTTTTGTCTGTTGTGTATGTATATATTACGTTACGTTCTTCAGGCTGGGACGATCCATGTCAACAACCGGCCTTACAAGATCTGGCCGAAGAAACACCACGTGGACAAGCGCCAAACGTCCAGAAGCAGTAATCAACATGAACTGCGCCAGGTTGTGTCCTTAGACATGAATAATGACACAGTGGACCTTCGATCTAAATTTCCTTCCCAGAAGCAAGCTATTGCGTCAAATATTCAAGGCATTCGGTCAAATGTTCAAGGGAATCAATCAAACATACAAGGTATTCAATGAAACACTGAAGGGTTCCAGCAATTACAATCTCATACAAAACATTCCGTTAAATGAACAAACTATTCTATTATCCTGAATATTGTGTTTGTTCGTTAATAAGTGGCACGTTTTCAGTCCGTTCTGATTTGAATATCCCATATCGTGACTAAAAGCAAGTCATAATTTAAGAAAGATAAATTATTAACACCTATCAGAGAAGGACATTATGAACAATTAGAGTAACAGAGATAGGAATATATAACTGGTATGTAAATCTAGAATATTTTAATTACAGAAGACAATTAAACAACAGCAGCAACAACAACAAATAGAACCGTCTATATGTTACCAACACCAGAAGGACCGTACTGTGGTCAATGGGAATTTACAGTACATTAACTTTCTGCACGGATCCTAGCTCGATTTACACCATAACTTCAGCTATCTGCAGTTTACATAATTTATCCATAAATTCGAATATAAATATATACGACCATTAAAAGAAGTGGTAGGTTTATATTTACTTTGAAGGTTTTGGGACGTATGTACCCTCCCAGGAGGACAATAAATGTATATTACTCCAACACCCTTTCTGGATAAGGCTACTAACAATCTCAGGTACCAATCTTAACTTCCAGTCATAAAAAGTCATCTATATACAAAACATATCAATCAATGTGTTTTTTTCAATTAACTATATATCTTTTACTGGCAGTTAATATTGCTAAAAAGATCCTTCAACGTGTTTACATACAAAAAAAATTAATCCAGCCCAGGGAGACATGTTTGATGATGATTCTCTCATCACAAAGGATGCATTATGAAGGACCTTCGCCTTTTAACAAATACACACCGGTATACCTGTTGTGGCCAATGATACATCGTCGAATGATGCCCACGTAAACTCTGGACTGACAACCACGTCGGTGTAATCAACTTGGTGCTTAATTGCATGTAATGTATTGAATCCAGCTTGAGTATTCCACTTCATTGGCATCAGATGACGGATAACTATTTACTGATACATTTGTAATCAGAGTATGGGATTAGAAGCGGTGTCACAGATTTGTTGAGTGCTGCCTTAGCATCAAAATCGGCCATTGTGTTACCAGAGATTCCCACATGGCTGGGTAACCAACAGAGGACGATGACGTACTGGCCAGTAGCAAGATCATTATTTAATTCATACTTTTTCTATTGAATTCGGTGTTTGCAACAGAGATTATTAATAGCCTGGAGTCACGAAAACGAATCTGAAAACAATAAACTGTGTTTTAGATATATTAAACCCTGTTAATATGTCATATACCTCGACAGTGGAAATTGGGCTATCGTCCCCATCATTGGAACAGTTTACAAATAGTATTTGGCCGTAATATTGTTGGTATATTGGTAAAAGCGATGTAAAAAATCTATACTCACTTACTCATAGAACTGCGTTGAATAACAAGACATTTATTGATGACACCTTTCTGAGTACTCTCAGGAAAACTGCCGAATAGTGAAAGGGAAATAATCACACTTTTCAAATGTACTTCTGAAATACGTGCAGATATATACATTTCTTTCCAGGCATGTCGACCGGTCATACTCACTATACCATCGAGCTGGCTTTGTACCCTGATTTCTCTGACTACTCTGCGTAAGTCCTACTTGTATGTTCTAAAATACCCTAAAGGAAGTGGAATGACGTACCATGTCCCGCTAAAGTCTCATTAAAAGCCGATCAAAAGCTCCGTTGTGAACCCTTACATAGAAAGATATATTAATAGTTTAATGCAGGGTAACATCTTTTCTAGTTTCGTGGTAAAGAACCGTAAGGTGTTTAGGCAGCGGTTGCAACACATTTGGATACCTAAACTCTAACATGACCTATGCACATGTGACTGTTACGCTTTCACCAAATTAACACGTGCCTATTCTTTAACACAGTTTTCTTCAGGACGCCGCGGGCAACACTGCGGTGACTATCTCCAACATGAGACTGTACTATGCCTTCGTGGGAGAAATGGTAAAACCGACGAACAGTATACAGAATTACATGTGTCACTATATCACGTCAGTGCGCTACACGTTATCATGTGTTACAATGGACACGACACAGTAATTACCATAACTTTAATTGTTTTAAAATGCATAATTAAATATCCTTTCAACAACTTGCAGTACCTTTTTATGAAAATGGTAAGTCTCATTGCTTTGTTTGCAAAGTTTGCAAACAAGTAGCGTGTTCCTAAATGGAGGCTCGATATGACAGATGCAGGTACGATATGACACAGTGAAAGAACAAGACCCGTCCATCTCTATCACCGTCTGGATAAAGTCCATCAACATTGCCACTGTAAGTAAAATAAGGATTATATCTCTATTATTATCGGGATAAAATACTGTAACATTCTCAGTTTAAATCTACAATTACAACTTGCATGATCATACAAGAGGTATTCAGTACCAGTTATTACTCTTGTTTATAACACATATGTGATCTAAAATTAAGATCACTTCATTCACAATATATGCTTCCATGTCATCCACGATGTATTGTTATTGGTATAACAACACGCTTGCTGGTATCACACACGGTGTATAGACAAAACTCAGTCACGTTCTGAGTCAAAAACAGAATGACATTTGAGTAATTTCGCTGTGATATCACTTCTACCGTGAGGTTCAGTATCTTACAATACGCTGTTGTGTTACCTTAGTCCGCCTCGGAGTCTCCATGGACGGAAACCACAAAGAATGGAACCGTGGTTCCCGCAGTCCCGGCTCTCCAAAACCATGCAGATTACCTCTTGGCAAACGCTCCAAAATCAGCCGACGCCTATATGATCTTCACGAGGTAACGTACATGAGTATCTGGGCATTTATGAGCGATTATACACCTGGTGGATGTAAGGATCAGCCAATGTCGCTTTAAGTATGCGTGAGCCAGGTACGCCAGGACTTTCTATTTATCTTGCTGATGAGTTACTGATTGGTCTGACTGGCGTATATTCTTCACTAATATTTGTCCTCACACATAATGGTCACATAGTCGGCAATATTGACCAGACATGACCAGTGATGAGATACTGAAGTAATGAATTCATGGAAAATTGGAGAGATAAGATAATTCTTGCAGTGAGATCTGCATACGTGTGCAATGTCTCATACACCAGAACACTATGACCTCATTGTGTAAGTTCAATGTATCTGATCTTTGATTTCACATCTTTGTACAGGTACTCCTTAACAAATGGGAATATCGTAGGTGAGTTTAAGTTTACTGGTCTGAAGAGCAAGGATTTGAATTGTTGCACATATTCCTCTGACTCACGTTACTCGACTCCGCCTAAAGTGGCGCCTGTCTCCTGCTTCACTGCCTTCTACCGCTCGACTTATATTTCATCATATCATTTTCGCCTTGTCTTCTTCTCTGCTACTCTCTGCTTACCCCTACCACTTTTTTTGCCATTTTCTCCTCTTTCCTATTCACCCTCCCTTACTTTTCCGCCTTCCCCTCCATTTTCGTTTACACCGTACTCTCCTCCGCTCGCCTTCTCCTCTGCCACTTTCTGCGCCTCGCTTTTCATCTCCGACATCTTCTTTTGTTTTTGTGATATCGTATTGAGGGACTGCTAGTGGTGAAGCTCGGGTATTTGCATTCAAATCTAAAAACTATGTCATGTACACCGATGTAGATGAAGTGTAGTGTTTCCGTTGTTCCACCGTAATAACAATTGTAGTTTTATGAGGTTGTAAGGTTTCATACATTTATAGTATTGCGCATACTGTAATCATAACACAGTATTGTCCGTGTCACGTGTTCACTACAGTATTCAAAAGGCTGTTATTGTACGTGTTTCTGTTCAAGGTGTGGCCACTGTTGATACTTTGTGCTCGGACATACCCGTGAGCATTACCAGAAACATACCTGATGGTATTGTTGGAATCGTTGCTGCCCATGAACTTGGACACATGTAAGTGTTTCTGATGATATCTGAATAACATTGTATTGTCTTTAGAGCTTTCTTAAAATAGTGACGTTTAGCGTTCGTTGAGATATGGTTAAAAACCCTTGGTTTAGTAGTAAGGATCCTGCTACTGTTTGTGATACTTTATTGATAGAGCAATTGATTTGGCTTTTATTACGCGGGCATAGATAGATCGATACCTGTAGCGTGGCTGTCGTAGTCAGTAATGTAATTTATAACTTTCTGATACCCACATCAGTACCACAGTTACTAACAATGACAACTATTTCTGTTTTAGCCTGGGTTTAAGGCATGACTCTGACAGTGGCTGCAGTAACTCAGACCTGTTTGTAATGACATCTACCTTAAATTTCCCCTCTGCATCCACTCCATCTAATCCTTGGACCTTCTCATCCTGTTCTGTGACGACTTTAAAGACGTCGCTCTCTGCTTCCGAGTAAGTGTCACAGTGCATCTGGATGTAGCAGATTACTGAGAGGTCGAGTTGTGAGTTTGATACTTCTAAGTAATCTTTACACGTCAACGGCTGACCCTGAGTAGTGTTTAGCACGCTTCTTGCAACTACTGTGAAGCTTACAACTGATGTACCTGTTTGAAAGGTAATAAGGCATACCTAAAGCAGAAATGTACTGCAGTATGTATGGATCTTGCAATTCATTTTGAACAGAAATATGTAGGAATTGCTAAACGGCATTGATCTACCTATAAAAGGTAAGCTTTTAGTATCAACATTCACTTTTTCATTTATTAAGACCAATATCTTTTCCTCAATGAATACAGCATATACATTGACGTTCTGAGTTTTATAAAGAAACACTTCACACTGGTAACAATTACTTCAAAATACCTTCATAATACATTACATGATTTTCTGGTATGCGAAAAACAGTAAGATAAATGCGACGGAACTTGCATGAAATTTGTCATAAAGGAGAGTGAATTGTGAGCATTTGATTTTGAGTTTCAATCACACAGTGATGAAAAGGTGAACCATGCTATCCTGCCTAAGGCCTGACATCCTTAACGAGCACATGCAAAACCAAACGTTCACCCAACAAACACAAACACGGGAACATGTTGTCGAAATTGGGAATCCCATCGAGCATCATTTGTGTCATTGATGAGAAACATTAACCAGATGCCAGTTTTGGACCTGATAATGATGGCTTAAATTCTGTTGATCAAGCAATTTTGGAGCAAAAGGAAAATCAAGAAAGTGAATGATAGAATGTGCTTCAGGGAGTGTAAGAAGACACTGAAGGATGGACGTTCTGGAGTATTGCTCATAACTGGCAAACTAACTGTGGTAAATGGAAGTCACGAGAAGGGTTTTTGTCACATTGAACTTTTATGCAGTACCCTTTCCAAAATGAAATCAAAGTAATATTCTCAGTGGTGTCCTTTACCCAGGTAGTCGCCTTTATTACTCTTTCGGTTGGTGAATTAGCCTCAGTGAAATAGTAATTTCCCTTTTATTGAACGATGTATGTTCGTCGACATACTTGTAAGTGAATGTAATTTCATGGATAATTTCTTTAGATTTTCCTTTCAACTCATGCAGATACCCCTTCCCAAAAATTGGTTAAGAACACAACGTTTTCCATTTTGTCTTTTCTCTAGAAGAACATGCGCTCTCGTCACCACCATATCCGAATCGGTCCTTCCTACGAACGGGCGACGAGCAGGTCAGACGATTAATGGCGATCAGCAGTGTACAGCACGTCTGAAATCTGAGTCGTCATTTTGCAGGGTATGTGAACAGTAAACGAATGTAACATCAATCGTCGCTGATCAATGTATTATCACAAATGGAATTATCAAAATCAGGTTAATATATTTCGTTTCTGTGATAAAAGATGAAAACTGCAACATAAGATGACTATATCTCAGCTTTGTGTTATATCATTGTAATATTTCAGGAACTGAGAGTAGGTGTTGATACACATGAAATGGGACTCATTTTATTGTTTTACCATTTTAGATAAAACAAACAAACAAACAAACAAAAAACAGCAGAAGCCTTCCTTAATTTGTTCTCCATAATTGCAGGATTTTTCAACTTACGAAAATGGAACCAATTTTGACTCGATATGTCGAATTATGTACTGTTCAAGGGATGGAAATCCATGCTTTAGATCGATTCCCTTAGACCAGACATCATGTGGAGATAAGAAGGTGAGCGTCGTTATCTTTCGAACTGAGAGCTAAATCCTAACTGACCCGTGAAGGTCCGGGTTAGAATATTGGCCTTCAGCAACAAATGCTTGTCATATGAAGCGACTAACGGTGGTCAGGTTGGCAGACTTACTTGACACATGTCATCGTTTCCCAAAAGAGCAGATCGATGGTCATGCTGTTGATCACTGGAATGTCTCGTCCAGATTCCATTATTTACAGACCGGCGCCATATAGCTGGAATATAGCTGAGTGCAGCGTTAAACTGAACTCACTAAATCGTAACTGAACTAGCCGAGTTTGTGATGCCTTGAACCGTAAAAATGAACTATATTACTCAATTCTGTTTTTGTTTCGTCATCCATAATTATTCTGACCGTCTATTATCACTGTCATTTACAGTTAAGATATGTATTTTGCAGTGGTGTGAGCGCGGGGTTTGTGTCTACAATGCTGCTGCGCCAGCAAAGTCAGGTAATGTTGCATTAGACAAAATGCATTTTCAGTGAATTATGATTCAATATCCGTGATACGATAATGCCACTGTCGAACAGCTGCAGCTGTTGATCATTTTGTTAATGTTTATCAGTTTCAAAGATATACTAGTATCCGGGAGTAAAAGCTAGTTTCTATCATACATGGAGTGAATACATTATAAGTGAATTATGATCAAATATCCATCATATGTCTCTTAAAATATCAAATGTTGATAACGCTGTTCCACATTTTACATGACTTGCTCACTTATTTCGATAGAGATAAATCCATTTTATGAATTCTGGAACACGCACTCACTCAAACAGGTGCACACATGTGATTTTACGTCCTTTCAAATAAACTAAAGGTTTTTGTTGTTTTTCCCTGTATCATATTCAGCCGCCATGTTTCTTCCCCCAGCCAAATGTCCACAAGGGGATGATCCACGGTTTGGCTGTCAAGCAGCATCATGCACGACCTACACACCATCACAGTTGTTGTCGTGTTGTTCTACGTGCGCTGGACAGATTCCACAGACAAAGACGAAAGAACGATTCATCGTCCTCCAAAATTTGCCAGCGTTCATAAGGTTTGGACAAGACAACCAATAAATCGGATGACTTCACATGGTTTTATGACTGTGTATTTCTATACAAATAAAGGAAATTTGGGAATATCAAGATGTGTCGTTGTACTTTATCAGCAGCGAAAGTAGATGACTTAACATGGTCGAGCTGCAAACTATACAACTGTACAAATTGTGCTGCAAGCTGTGTGTATACAACTATTGCCGACATAGTGCGTTGTGAGCAAACAGTGTTAACCTGGTTTATATTGTTTCTGTCGTTAGATTTCAAGTGAGATTTTACATGGTGGACAAAGGATAAATAAACACAGTCGTTTTCTTTTGTCAGTTCAAATGACCCTTGCCTTGTTGTTGCCATTTCTGAATTTCGGAACCTTCCAATTCACGAATGACTTACATTTGTGTAGTTGTTTCTTAAGTCCACAATCAGCAATATTCTAGTCATTTAACCTAGTGCTATTATAATTTGAAACGGAAGAAGCAAAGTGCAGTGACTGACTCTGGGGACAAATTAACACTGCTGAACCTGACCATCCTGTCCATTAAGTCTTACGACCAGTACAGTACAAGGTTTCACTTAACATGAAAATATATGCTGGTTGAAATTTGGTGACGGTGCGTGTGTTCCATTGTTTGACATAGCAGTCCTAAGCGCACTGGGTAAAGAGAGAGAACAATGAGCTGAACGGGAATTGCATCGTCTGTCTCACTGGTAGTAATGAAACTTCCATATCCACATAGTACGTGATAGAATGTCATCAGTTGAAGTCGCCTATGTCACTGAATAACATAGCTAATTGATAATGACTAAAGGCCAGTCTTACCGCTTTTGTGCGTTATACACTGAACTACAAAAGAAACGTCGTACATGTATGTATTGCAAACTGTTTTATTTATGTGGAAACATATTTCCTATTTAAGGTTGAAATTGAAGGAACTGTTTTGTCCTGTTGATTAACAAGTACTCCAGAAACAAGTCTGACAACACATGGTGCCACATGCTGAGGTCATGTCCTTGCCATTCAGGGTTGAAGTCAGTAGCGTGTGTGGCCACCATTTGCGTTGATAACTGCCATGCAACGCCTATACATGGAGTGTATCAAGTGGTTGATGAAGGCCATGGGGATAGCATTCCACACCCTGAGAAAACCTGCCGTGAGTTCTGCAGCAGTTGTCGGCCTTGGTCGAAGGTCATTCATCCTTCTCTGAATTTCATCCCATAGGTGCTCAATTGGGTTTAGATCTGGACTTAGAGCAGGTCAGGGCAATGTGCGGATGTTGTGCTGTTGGAAGAAGTCCCTCGTTATCCTGGCTGTGTGAGTACGTGCATTATCCTCTTGAAACACGTGGTTTAGATGACGGGCGAAATGTGGCACAACGTGCGGTCTTAACACTTGATCCATGTAACGGACAGCAGTCACTCCATTTCCTCGACCTGGACCAATATTCTGCAAGACCTGGGGTCCAAGTTTGTGGTTCAGTCCAATGCCACCCCAAACCATGATGCTTGGTCCTCCCCACGAGTCCCTCTCCATAAGACATGCATCAATGTACCGTTCACCCCTCCTTCTCCAAACTCTAGCTCTGCCATCTGCCACGGATATGCAGTAACGACTCTCGTCTGAAAAGATGACAGTCCCCCACTGCTGATAGCGCCAGTTCCGATGTTGTTGGGCCCACAGACGACGTTCCCGACGATGTCGAACTGTCAGGACAGGACCCTGAGCAGGACGTCGACAGGCCAGGTTGAAAGTTCTCAGCCGACGACGAACTGTTGCTGCAGAAATGGGTCTGTTGTGGGTTCAAACAGTCGCTCGAGCCGATTCTGTCGCTGTGCGGAAGCGATCCTGCAAGTGCTCCCGATGAAGATGACGATCTTGACGTGCTGTTGTAACCCTGGGATGGCCACTGCGCTGACGATCGTTAGTGCTGTTGATTGCATTGTACCGCTCCAGCAGTCTCTCGACTGTCCGAACACTACAGTTGAAGTCGTTGGCAATGACCCGTGGACGTTGACCAGCGTGAAGACGTCCGATGGCTTGTTCCCTCTGATTTCGAGTCAAACGTGGCATAGTGACAGTGATCAGGAATCGAATGACAGGATGATGGTTTGGGGTCCTTTTCATACCCACTAGACCAGGGATTTGCACGTGCATCATGCTTTTCAGAAAGTTGCGTTCGAGAGCGTTACCATGTTCACGGAAAGGGTATGAGTTTGAATCCTACTCAGAAATCTCATTTCTTTAAAATGATGTGTTATGAATGGTCAATGTCATATTTGTAATGTTACAATAGCATAAACTCCACATCAGGTGTGAGTAAAATGACTTTGAAAAGTGCGACGTTTCTTTTGTAGTTCAGTATATATAGTTAATTGGAGGCAACTCTATATTGAATTTAAATAGTGCGCTTTTACTCTTCATGAAATAAACATTTTCTCGATTTTAAGACAGTGACTGCCTGCTTCGTTAGACCTCTACTGTCTGCTTCTTTACCCCCTTACTGTCTGCTTCTTTACCCCTCTACTGTCTATTTCTTTACCTTTCTAATGTCTACTTTTGTTACCCTTTAATGTCTACTGCTTTACCCCTCTATTGTCTACTTCCTTAACCGTTTGCTGTCTGCAACCGTTTGATTCTACATCCTCGCCCTCAGACTGTAAATCAAACAAGGCGTTTGTTATTCGCCGTACTACGGCGAAACTGTTACTTTCATCGTGCTTACTTGCCGCTCGTTTGAAAATGGAATTGCAATAACAACGCCACGTTTGAGTCGTGCAAGTGCTGTTTGAAAGAATCTTAGGGTTATATCAAATAATTATTGCTTTCTACAGAAACGGTGCCGGATCAGTGACAATTTACTGGGCAGCGCTAGAGACCAAAGCCAATTCTCAATGTACAGGTGTTTCAGGGTCTGTGTAGAAGCCTGCAAGAAATGATTCTGCTTCCTGTCTTGTCTGTCTATTACCTCAATCACCTGAATACAACTGGTGACTTTACTGTAGATGTACACTTTGTGTGTCCTTCATGATGATAGAGCAAGTACATGATATGGCATGATATAACATGTCTTTTGATATCTTGTTCCTGGCATGTCTACTAATTTAATCCAATATTGTATAGTCTTCATCTTGGCACAACAGTTCATGTTTATCTTTCATTAATTTAGATGTATTAGGCTTCAGACCCAGGACATTTATACAGTCCAACCCCGGGGTTTATTCGGACGTTTTGGTTTCACTCGAAAAGCGTCCGGATAGCGAGACGTCCGGTTAACTGGATCATGTATACATGTATATAGATAAATAATATTTACCGGGTGATGTTGGATGCCATCGAAGACGTTGCTGAATTTGACGAACTAATTCAATGATAAATAAAAAAGTATTATTGACATGCAGCCAAAGCTTAATGTAATACACTACACTCAAAGATGTGATTTTTTAACAATAATTGTAAAATCATTACATTTAAGCTTATACATTCGAATTTCTGAAAAAGCTGAGGACTTTTAAGATGATCACACCATTTTACGATGAGTCTAGTCTGAGTATGGAGCGTCCTCCCAGGGATCATGTCATACTGGTTGACGGCCATTTGAAAAAAAAAACATCTTGCATGATAAGCATTTATGTTTTGAAATTAAGATCTAAGTGGAGAGTGACCAGGTTATCGTTGACATTATCACACACCCCGAGGCTCGTAAAATGTAGAGAAGCTAGTGACAATGACGATCAGCTCTGCCTTTCAGATAAAACCGTCCCAGCTCCAGATAAAAATAAGAATGAGTAGATAATATCCATTACACCTTGATTGGCTGGATATACCATGATGGTCTGACGTCACGTTTATGAGAGGTCATGATATAACACCATCAGCATGAACCCTGTCAAGCAGGATAGGTGGTCTTTGAAAGAATATTATGACACGTATTCCACATCAAATACTGAGATGTTGTTGACTAACAGTGCTTGGAATTTCACCGTCGGCTGAGACTGTCAACTTCATGGACGAGTCACAGTATAGTGTTCCCGGTAGGTGGTGTTATATTTCTCTTTAACATGCTTATGTATCAGCTATATATACTTATTGCATCTGGAGAAAATGGGTACCCGGTGGGATAAGTTCATGTGACTAACACCGTCTAGCGGTAATAATACCTTGATTGTGTGAAAGCTTCGAGCATGCATAGTGCATGGAAAAGGGCGCAGGATAAATGGATTATTACCATTATGTTTTTCAGATTTAGATAAATATGCAAGAGAGGTGGTTCGGGTGACCCTGGCAACGCTCATTATCAGCTCAGGGCTCTACACGCAGTCCATACTGCGAAAGGGACTTCGCCCTGGAAACACTGCCTAGTCGGACCCAACCAAAACGATTACAGATTTCCCCAAAATGTAGCTATATACATAGCCTTCTGCATTACCCAGAATGTCAGGAGTGCTGTGCTCCCGGTGGAGACCCCGGGCACACCCCTGATAAGGGGGATTTTATTAAATCGTCAAATAGATGTGTAGTTTTTAGTGTTAAAACTACTCAGACTATCGTTAGCGCGATACGTTATTTCTTGTCTTGTGGCTATTCGAGGTTATTTGTTCAACGTGGATTTACACGTCTTCAGTCAGGCAATTTTATGTTCACATGAAACCATTTTTCTGGCTGTTTTCTCTATCATCGACCCTCGAGCGATATCATATATATGTTCTTGTAGATGTGGACGCGTAAGTTGTTAGAAACTTTAAGCAATCAATGTTAGTTTTATTCCACAGAAGTTGTGAATCCAGTGTTAAATCCGCAGAAATCGATAGTAATGCTCGAAAACAGTACACAACTTTGTTTTACAATACACCCGTTTATGTATGGAATAATTTGCAGGACTGGCTGACAAAGATGAACACCGACTGACAGTTGAGGTGCGTTATCATGTATGAGTGCCGCCCACCGCCGATTGCCATTGTGAGCGGAGGGACCTCAGGTTGGCCGAATGTTACCGAGGTGCTACACCGACCACGTAAGAGTCTTATAGGCAAGGCCTGCGCAGCTACGCGCGCAATGACTTTTTTATCGTGACATAGTGCACGTGGCTACACCTACTCTACCTTTTACAAACCAAATGGGATTGCTCACTGCAGTGTACCGCCTGTGGGACGGTCTAACTGATCCTTTACTTGTCAGTAGTTTAGAACACTTGCCTAAAGTAGGTGGTTATATTTACATTTGTGAGTCTAAACTTGTGAACTTTTGTCAGAACCACGCCTTTTAACAATGACATGTATTTTGACTTGGTGTTTCAGATTGGGTTTTCAGCGCCGGATTTTCAAGTAACTGCAGCAGTGATGAGCAGTTTGTAATAGCTTCATCATAAGGATTCCCCTCTCCACTTGCTCCATCCAATCCCTGGACCTTTTCATCCTGTTCTGTGGCGACCTTAAAGCCTTCTCATCTTTACTCGAGTAACTGATCTTTTATCAATTATTGACGAGTTAAAGAGGTAACGTTCTATACGTCCTCGGTAAGAAACAGGCATGAAATGGCTTTGGAGTTCGGTAGGGGAAACTGAGTTTTTAGTATGGAGAATTCTAGAGGGAAGGTTAGACAGAGGACGGCGGTCTGAATCCTTTGTACTCAAACGTTATCACCTGTTGAACTTGACTGATAGTTATTAGACAGCGTGTACCCTTATGTGAAGCTTGCAAACGATTAACGATGAAACGATCACCAATCCTTAACATAACGAAAATATATTTTAACCTCTGCTTTCCCTCTAGAAAGGTATGCGCTCTCAACACCTCTATAACCGGTTCCTCTCTTTCAACGAACGGACGACGCGCAGGTCAGACGATTAATGGCGATCAACAGTGTGCAGCACGAATGAGATCTGCGTCGTCATTTTGCAGAGTATGTAAACTGTGAACGAAAGTAAAATGAATCGTCACTGGCCACCGTATTATCACGTGCTGGAATTTACATATGATGTTTCAGTAACACGTTTTCCAAATATGATGAAAGATGAAAACTGTAACATACAACAATCGCCTTCTATCATTTGTGATAATAACATTGTCAATTGCATCGCTGGTATTGTAGGTAAACAGCAGTTTAAAATTGAAAGATGTTTTATCACGACTTGCTTTTACAAATGATGTGAAAATCATAAATATCAACTCATTTATTCTTAAAAAATACTTCAGGTAAATCTTTGAAAGGCGTATAGAAGTGGGTCAGTTACTTCTTACTTCTTGTTGAGAGGCCAGTTGTTAGGCAGATTAAACGTATTCGTATGTGAACGTTTCTTGCTCTAGCCTTTCGAAATAAAATAAACAGCGTAATCAGTCTTTGATGGGTGTTCATGCTCAGAGTCTTCAATTCCAGGATTTCTCAGCTTACGAAAATGGAACCAATCTTGAGTCGATGTCTGGAATACTTTGCTGTACCAAGGTTGGAAGGCCATGCTTTGAGTTAATTCCCTTAGATCAGACATCTTGTGGCGATAAGAAGGTGATCTTTTTTCGATTAACTATTACTTTCGAAAAGTTTTTGAATTTGTGATGGTTTTACCTGTTGTGTACAAAATAAACATAACAATGTATCTTCTATTATTTTCGATGTAGCAGGCTTACATGTGAATAACATTTCTGTGTACCCCGCTGGGAATGCCCAACTCCTTTGGTACTTTCAATCAAGTATGATGTACGGACATTACCGATGTTTTGCGAATGCAAATCAATGGAAGGGAGATAACTCTAAATCAGTTTTTCTTGTCTGCAAAATCTAGAGATAAATACTCAGTTCACTGGTTCCTTGGGGCCAGTGGGGGATGTACCCTCGATGTTCCTTATGTTCCCCTCATTAAAACAAACATCGAGGATACATCAACCCATGTCCCCCTCCTGACCAGTGAACAGCTGATGATGGAACTATATAACACATGACATGGTTGTGACATGTTTTTTCATCTTTCATCGTAATTCTGACATACTGACATGTGGATACTGTTACTTTAAATAGTATAACATGTGAATGCAACATGAACTATGCAGCAGCAATATCATCTGCAAAATATTTATTTAAAATTATTTTAGACACAAACCAATATCATATTTATATTATATTTTCAAAACGGTTCCTCTACCGTTGTAACACACCTTCATACATAATAATAATAACCACACATCCCATATTCGCGTACGTCTCGCAAGTATAATTTGTACCACGTTAATTCAAATTTGCATAGTAAGTCCTCCGAAACAAATCTAAGACATGTAAAGTTCATTTGATATTTATTGTTCTGTATGAAAGATACGTGTATTGTGAAAGTAGCTATTGAAAAAAAACCAATCCATTATGTTGTAATATACAGGGAAGTGTCAGGATGCCTCAGAGAGTTTGTTTGGTGGACAAACAAGTGTTTGTTGGTGTTTACATCTGCATTTTTAAGAAAAGAAAAGAGGGTTTCAATTCGTAATGTTAGCTATATAGTTCCGGTAAAATGTATTGAAAACATATCGAATAGAAACTTGTTCGCTCTTTCATTTGTTCTGCAGACAGGAACTTCCAGCAATTCTTATCAACACTCCGCTTTATTTTTTTTAAAAAAAACTCAAGGATGTAAAGATAAAAAAGGACTAAAGGAGTCCCCCTGGAATGTTCCCCTTCTGACTGGAATAGATTGAACTATTCTGCTTCATTTCCGAAACACGTGACCCTTTTATCTACCATGCCGTGCTTACATTTCAATGTTTCTTTTGCAGTGGTGGTGTGTACGTGGTGTGTGTGTCTACAATGCTGCTGCACCGCAAACTCAGGCAATAACCCGATGGCGTCTTAGGCACATTTTCTCTTCTAAATAATTAAACATCCATGAAAATGTCACTTTCCTTAGTGACTGTTGATCGTGTTGGTGCTGGTTATCGGATCTATAGATAAAAAAGCAATGTAAAGCTTGAAACTAACTCATGTCTTTTTTGTTGTTGTTGCCTTTATTGAAACTTGAACTATATATCTGGATATGTAACTGCTAGAGTGACGTATTTACTTATAAAGTACTAATACTTACACACACTCACACACTCACACGCACGATAACCAAGCCGCGACTCATGTTTTTTGTTCTTGCCTTTACAGATACTGTAACTATTTGGATAATATTATTATGTAACCGCTTGAGATGTAGATTCACTTAAGAAGTTAGAATACGTACACACCACACTACCTCCCTCGCTCGCTCACAAGCATTCACACGTGTATGCACACAGTAAACATTACTTGCGATATCGCATCGGTTCCTGTGACCCTAGTCTTATCTTGACACAAACAATCAAACAAACATGTGAATGTTCTCCCATGACGTACTTAGCCTACATATTTCTCTCCACAGCCAAGTGACCACATGGGGATGATTCAAATTGTGACTGTCAAGCAGCGTTATGCACGTCAACGTCTCAGCTCTTGCCATGTTCAGCTACATGCGCTGCACAGATTCCACAGAAAAAGACCACGGTATGATTCATCGTCCTCCGAACCTTACCACCGATTATTTTCTTCGGTAGGCCAAAGAGTGAATCGGATAATATAGTACGGCCTCTTTGATTTTATTTCCATATAGGAAATTCTTAATTCTTTCATGTATGACACATTTACATGTCAAAACATGTTGCCTTCTGTATCAGCAGTTGCAATGTCTTATGATGGTAATAAATTAAGCGCACCGCATCGGTGCATATGGTTTCATGTCTTTAATATGTTCATTCCATCGGTTATTCTTCTTAATTTTATGCGTGCATGTAATAGAGTTCCATTACATTTATACAGCACTTTTTAACACCTGTAATTCTTGATACAAAATGTTTCATGAAGCACATGCCTGTGATTTACTCGAGAACTACTTTAAGGACTCGTGCATGGGGTCTCTGATGGGAAGTGCTTTCCAAAGTGGAATGGGTTTTATCCCTTCCATGTATCCGGTTCAAAATTACCCTTGCGTTGTCACTGTCAGTCCTTAATATCTAAACCTTCGAATTCATCACTAAAATAGATTTGGCTGCTTGTCATCTATGGAGACGTTCGGCAATATCCCGACCACATAACCTGTAATTACAAAATGAGTGGTTGATCTTGTGAGCACCAAAGAACACCGCTGCTCACAAAGCAGACCATCCTAACCATGAAGTCGCTTAATACGGCCAGCATATATTGCTAGGATTCTATTCGAAACTAGAATACGTTTATTCGTACGTTGACGCACCTATGGAAAGTTCGATCTGTTCTGAGCATCCTAAAATAAAGTGTTGCATGCATATCGCCATCGGTTATTTTGATATATCAGACACAAATCAATGAAAGTGCCTATATGTTAATGAAGTCGTCATATGTTTATGATGGGTGCCCCTATGGGGTTAAATTGGCATCAACACTATTTGATGGTGATTCATAATCACATGGTCTGCCATCGTATCTCATTGTGTTTAATCACTGGATTCTCTGGTCCTCACTGAGTTGTAGCTGTAATACAGCAGCTGTAATACTGTATAAAGCAGAGTCAAACCTCTACTGTCTTGTTTTGTAACAGCTATTGTATACTTCTATATTCCACTATCGTCTAGTTTTATGTCTTCCTACTGCTTACTAGTATTTTATTTCCCTACCACTCAATTCCGTACACCCTCTTCTCGACTTTTGCGTTTCTTTAATGCCCCTTCTGAAACCTTTGCGCTACATCTGTCCCACCTCTTCATCCTTCTATCGCCCAATTCTCTATTGTCGTACCGTGTACTTGTGTATCCACTGCCGACTTGTTTTATATGAGTCTGTTGCACAATCTGTCTACTTCTAAATTCCTCCTTCGTTTACTTCTATAGCCCTCCTCCGTCTACTTCTATAGCCCTCCTCCGTCTACCTCTATACTCTTCTTTCGTCTACTTTTAAATTCCTCCTCCGTCTACTTCTATAGCCCTCCTCCGTCTACTTCTATAGTCCACTTCCGTCCATTTCTATAGCCCTCCTCCGCGTACTGCTGCATCCATTACCCCCCATGTATTTGTGCCACAACATTTTTATCCCAAAACATTTTCATCCCCCTATATTGTGTTGAACAAATACGTCTTGTGAAGTGTTTGAAGTTTTTCAGTCGTGGTCAGTTCGATAATGCACTGAATTGTGTGCATGTCTGCACGTACAACGTGGAATGTTGTATTCATAAGCTTATGACGTGAATTACGACGTATGACACACACGCATATTGGATTGGAAACTGAACAAATATCAAGAGCAGATTAAGACCGCAGCCATAAAACTGGAATATTGCTGAGAGAGGCGTATAACCAAAATCACTCACTCGCTTTATGTCCCCTATGTTGTCACTTACTGTAATGTCATACGCATGATGACGACATAGATACTACGGCTGTGCGTAATTAAAATCATTAAAGCGTTATATACCGGGTGCGATTTCCATACGGGTACAATGTGTGAAGTTCTATACTCACAAGCTCACACTATTCTATATCGTCGTTGCTGGTACAATACCCGATGAAAAGTGTGAAATGCTCACACGGCCTTTCCTGGTCCTGATCTACGGCAGCATACAAAGAGTCACACAGAGATGGATACGCACACGCTCACACACATGCTCACACTTCTCCGGTGTGTTTTATCGTCTGTTCAAAGTGACATACAAATGCAGTTTCGGAATGACTTTATATAATCAGGAATATACACTCCGCAAATGTTTAGTTCATTGGGTTTAGCCGAATATGTGTCGGAGAAAAATGTAGACATTCACACATTTTCACAGCAACAGTTAAAACCTAGCACGAAAGTAAGAAAACATTTTCAACAGATGGCTGTGTCCCCGCAGAGATAGTGAAGGAAACTGTTGTTATTGATGTAGTAGTGGTTGTTTCAACGGTTGTAGAAGAGGTTGTTGGGGCAGCGGTAGTCACAGAAGTTGTTGACGCAGTGGTTGCGGGAGGAGTTGTTGGCGCAGCAGTCGCAGCAGTCGCAGCAGGAGTTGTTGGCGCAGCAGTCGCAGCAGGGGTTGTTGGCGCAGCGGTCGCAGCAGGGGTTGTTGGCGCAGCGGTCGCAGCAGGGGTTGTTGGTGCAGCGGTCGCAGCAGGGGTTGTTGGCGCAGCGGTCGCAGCAGGAGTTGTTGGCGCAGCGGTCGCAGCAGGAGTTGTTGACACAGTGGTTGCAGCAGGAGTCGTTGTAGAAGCAGTTGTTGATATGACGGGAGTGGGAGTTGTTTGACAGGTTTGACAGCATCGAAATGGTTCCGAGGCACAAAGGGCAGTGGTACAACCGATAGCCGGGTCGTCACCCTGGGGACAATTGGCTGGAAAGAACGCCCTATATAGCTTTGGTTCCGAAATGTAAACTACGCGTGGATTATATATCATATATATCTTATATATGATAATATAGTAGGGATTACATTGGTTACATGTATGAAACATCATTCATTTTTATTGTTTTTCTAGCGGTTGTCTAGGATTTTCAGTCATTATTTTCATAAGAATATGTACACTATCACTTCTTAACAATATTAAACTAAGCTGGTATAAGTACAGTGGCAGTTAGAAAGTGCGACATGTTATATGTTGACACGCCCCAAACAAACAAACAAACAGACAAATAAATAAATAAATAAATAAATAAATAAATAAATAAATAAATAAATAAATAAATAAATAAATAAATAAATAAATGTTTTATGTCATCGATTTAGACGCAAAACAAAAAAGGCGTAACGTTTCTTTTGTTCCGGTATATGGGATCACACTTTCTTAGTAATTCACAAATTCTACCCCTGTGCTCGAGAGTGAGAACAAACTTACCTGGCCTGGCAGGTGCTGCATTGTTCGTTACACACTGGCCTTGTACACACCACTGCAGAGAGAAAACTCACACATGGATGCAACGTAGAAAGTGCGTGTTTGGCTTGTATGGTATTGCTCGAAATGTTAATTGAAAAGACAATATCAACATTTTGTATTTTCACATTTATGGTACGGTTTAGCATTTGATGTCATCACATATCTTTCCGTGTTTAATGAGCGGTCAGGGCAGATAATGCACTCATAAAGAAACGTAGCATTACGCGGTGAAAGAAATTAACGAGATAAAATTTAATTAAACAACGTTTTTCTATCAGATGGTAGTACACTCTAACTCAATATGCGATGTCACTAGGGCGATGAACATGTAGGTATAGATTTAGTCAGATATGCTTGCAGTTAGGTGTTACAATGCGCTGAAACTCAACGTGGATCGGAACACAGATGCCCTACCATTTTCCCGAGACATTGTTTGTGACCGTTTAAGTTAGTGTTGGGGGGGGGGGAGGGAGGGAGGCTGGCGTTATCTCACTTTGTTAATTTTAAGTGAAATTTTACATGCCTACTGAATGCTCCGGGTTGTCCCATTGAGAGCCCTTCTCATCGTCATCGTAGTAATTTGATCATCAGAAAAATTTCACATATATTCGCTCTAGGTAAATGGACCTACAAAGCATCTAGGGGCGTGCCCCACCTTAGTATTTGGATCCTTATTGAAATTACAAAATTAATACTCTCTAATTATCGTAGCTGGACCACTCGAGAGCCTTATCCCATCGTGTTAATTGGGTCCTTATTGAAATTACAAATACTCTCTAATTACCGTAGCTGGACCACTCGGGAGCCTTATCCCATCCTGGTTACCGTAGCTGGACCTCTCGAGAGCCTTATCCCACCGTACTAATTGGGTCCTTCTTGAAATTACAAATACTCTCTAATTACCGTAGCTGGACCACTCGAGAGCCTTATCCCATCCTGGTTACCGTAGCTGGACCTCTCGAGAGCCTTATCCCACCGTACTAATTGGGTCCTTCTTGAAATTACAAATACTCTCTAATTACCGTAGCTGGACCAGTTCAGAGTCGTGTCCTACGCAGTAACTGGATGTTTATCATATTTTATATATGCCATCTGGTAACCATGTTCCATCATGTTGTGGTCGATGTTTCTCATGTTTATTGACTCCTTAGAGGAATTATGCATACCCTCCGGTCACCGCAGCTGGTTCTGTCAAGGGGCACCAGAAACTCGCACCTGTCACCGGGCCCAGTATTCGCACTACACCCAATCGTCTGACACATGGTGTCTAATCCTAGAAAGACGGCTAGTATCTGCGAAATCAATATGCATCAAGTTCATGGTTGTTACAAGTGAGATCATGAAATGAGCGTTCTCCGTTCTCCGTGCATCCATCCGCGTTCACCTGTCCTCAATATGAAGACCATTCCCTTTTCAAAAAGTCCCTCTATAATGTACTAAATTCCTCTCACTGCATGCTCAGATCACTAGATTATTATTACTAAGTTCAATGTATCACTTTGTAGTAAGATTTCATTCTCATTTCTCCAATGAACATTCAATTTATAGGTTGTTTGCAGTGAAAACGTAAAGATGAATTTCACTTCTTAAAAAGTTAGATTAAATAATATATATTTTTACCATGTCAACAGAACATTTAAATCTCATAATGTTATTCAGCTTAGGATAAAAGATGTTAAACAAACGATCAAACAGATTCAAACAGCCATTGTTGGTTGCATTACAAGGGGGTGAGCGCAGTAGGGGGAACAGTGAAACAAATGTACGTGATGGGTGTTAACTTGGAGCTACTTGTCCTCAGTGGTTCGTTTAAAACATACCTCACTTTATTTGATTTACTTTTTGAGTAAAGTGAAATTCATACGTACGTTTTCAGTGCAAACAGACTGTACTGTTACGTGTGATGTTCTTGTGCTGGCCCCGATGTCTCGAAACAAACTTGAGTCTTTTCGTGTTCTGACGTGAGTTTGAGTTTTTACTCAAATTTCGGAAAACGCATTTCACAAAATAAACTGAAATCGGTGTAAGACTCAAACTATAGTAGACAGGATGTTCAGTACTACCGGTAAACCGGTATATGCTAGTGCAGGATCTTGCGACACGGTTATCGCGATATGGCTCAGAATATATTGGGTTATCCAAAGTTAGTTCCCTTTGAATTATCTGCTATTATTGCATAGCAACAAAGGTGGTCTCAGAGTATTAAATTTGATTTTATTTCTGTTCGTTCATGTAACAACTTACGAGTGGAAGTGTCTTTATAGGTGGCTCGAAGAAGTGCCAAATATTCTAACAAGTCGACCCTAATAGCAGACAATTTGAGTTTGGTGGACAGAGATTAAGTTGTGTGGGTTTGTATGTTTAGAAACTGCAGTTGAGTGAAAATTCCAACTGCTTCAAACCGTGAAACTCGAAATTCGAGTAAAAATGTAAGTTACATCGTTGTGATTGCTTATAATCAAAGATGGAACGTTGTTCCTGTTGGCACAAAGTAGGGACTATATGTAGAGTGAGAGTTCTAGAAGGTACTACAAGGTACTACAACCGCATGGACATTTTCAGCATAGTCTCACCCAGAAACATTATAGAAACCCAGAACAGTTATATTATATATAAGGCGCGTGCTTTTGCCTCGGGTGTCTCACATCACAGTGGGATAGCCTAATAGTTGCAGCGTTCGCACGTCACGTCGGAGACCCGGGTTCGAATCTCCACATGGGTACGTAGTGTTAGTCCCATGCTTGGTAAATACCAATATTATTTGTTGCTTGGTGTCACATCAAAGATGCCCAGCTGATAGTTTTAACGTGGTAACCTGCATGTAACACAACGAAAGAAGTGCTTGCATACCCGACAAAACCGAGTTCCAGGCATGAACCTTGCACATTGAGCGTCAGCATCGGTACGCTGGCCTGCGATCGTTCCACCGGTGTCAAGAACTGGCCCTCCAGGAACATTCATTACCAAGGCGCAGTTGTTATTCCTAGCGCTTGAACAAAGTGAAAGAAGAAATATTGGCATATAGATGAGTTAGGTCTAACGCCATTTTGAACACACTTCCAGTTTCAGCATCGACCGTGTCAGCTTAATGCGATCTATCTATCTATCTATCTATCTATCTATCTATCTATCTATCTATCTATCTATCTATCTATGTGTGTGTATATATATGTACATGAGTAGCGGTCTTAGCTTTTATTTTGCGGTGAGGGGCAACAGGCGGGGGAATTTTAAAGCTTCTGCAATGTTTTGAATACAAGGGTAATTGTTGATGACTTCCTTCGTTGTTTTGCAGAAGTGGTGGACATACGTAGGGAGATGTGAATGGCGACAGGGTAGGTAACTTACTTCGGTATATTGAAGAAGTCTTTGAACTTACACGTAGTAGACTTACATCAGCGTGTTGAAGGAGGTAAACGTCGTGGACATTGTTCAGTGTTTTCAAGAAGGGGGTAAAAGTGACGGGCTTATTTAAGCGTGTTGAAGTAGGTGGCGAAAGTAACGGATTTACTTCTGTGTGTTGTAAAATGCGGCAGATGTGGCGGACTTACTTCACTGTGTTGAAGAAGGCGGTGAAAGTGACGGACATACCTCAGTGTGTAACACATGTTATATCTTGAATTATACTTTCTTAGTAAAGTACGATTTTTGTTGAGTCCTATTCGCAATTCGAACCCGCATCCCAACTAAAAAGTACTAGAACTGGTACTATACTTTAATTACATACATATGTAATTCCAAATTATCACATGTTACTTTTGACCACTTTCTGAATGCCTTGTGTAATCATTACTTCAATGTGTTGTAAAAGGTGGCAAACGTGACGGACTTACTTCATGAATTCACTGCGTTGAAGAAGGCGGTAAATGTGACGGACTTCCTTAAATGTGTTGAAAACGGCGGTAAACGTGGCGGGCTTACTTCATTGCGTTGAAGATGGTGGTAAATGTGCCGGACTTACTTCAATGTGTTGAAGAAGACGGTAAATGTGCCGGACGTCCTTCAGTGTGTTGAAGAAGGAGGTAAATGTGACGGACACATTTCAATGTGTTGAAGAGGGCGGTAAATGTGACGGACTTACTTCAGTGTATTAAAGAAGGCGGTAAACGTGACGGACTTACTTCGTTGTGTTGAAGATGGTGGTAAATGTGACGGACTTACTTCAGTGTGTTAAAGAAGGCGGTAAACGTGAGGAACTCACTTCAGTGTGTTGACGATGGCGGTAAATGTGACGGACTTACTTCAATGTGTTGAAGAAGACGGTAAATGTGCCGGACGTCCTTCAGTGTGTCAAAGAAGGCGGTAAACGTGACGGACACATTTCAATGTGTTGAAGAGGGCGGTAAATGTGACGGACTTACTTCAGTGTGTTGAGACCCGTGAAGGTCCCGGGGTAGAATAGGCCTTCAGCAACCCATGCTTGCCATAAAAGGCGACTCAGCTTGTCGTAAGAGGCGACTAACGGGATCGGACGTACTTCGGTGTGTTAAAGAAGGCGGGAAACGTGACGGACTCACTTAAATTTGTTGAAGATGGCGGTAAACGTGACGGACTTACTTCAGTGTGTTGAAGAAGGCCTGAAAAGTGGCAGAGGAGCAAGTGGAGAACCTGAAGAAGTTTCCCGGACTTGCAGCACTTGGGGAAGAGAAACGTGTTGCCATGATGAATCCATTTGCATCGTCACAGCCAGCATCCACGTCGTGTTGGGCATTGAGACTGTAACATGAATTTGTCATGATTTACATTAATTTATTTTAGTATGCGAAAGAATCAGTTATTCAGCTGGTTCAAAGTAGTGAAGGCAGTTGTTGCTTGTGTTAATACAACATCATTCTAGATGTAAAACGAGTCGAGGATGAAAACTATTATGAATATACAAGGTCATTCTTGCAGTGGAGGCGACGTTTCGGTGTAGACTCGAACACCGTTATCAAGCAAAAGATATGCACGAGGAGAAATATATACGTGGCAAGAATGTGAGTTTATACAACAGAGGAGGGTGAGGTACAGTGTGTTGACATGAGGCTTGTTGTGATAAGAGATGACGAAGCCAGTGGGCAAGGGTGGGTTATTCTTGATTCGCTTTGATTAGCTGTCGGACTATGATGGGGTTTTTGTGGACCTTGATGGTTGCTCGGTGTAGGGTGGTCTAGGATGAGGAGCAGCTGAAGAAAGACCCTACCGCCCGGCGTCAACGAGACCACAAACACCTCTTGAAAGAACTTTGGGACAAAAACGAGATCGCACTGACTCTACATAAGCAGCTCACAGTTCCCCATCCTAGACCACCATCAAGGTCCACAAAGACTCCATCAAAGCCCGCCTCCTCGTCTATTCCAGAAACACAGTCCTCTACAATACCGACAAGCATCTCGCACGCCTTCTCGCCCCATTAGGTAAATCAGTTCAGCCTTTATCTCAGACTCAGTGTGGAAAGCATCATCCCTCTCATCCATTCCTGTATAAGCTCAACATATTTCACCTAGTTTGATAAAATCTACCAACAAACCCATGGACTACCCATGGGCTCACCTCTCTCCCCCATCATCACCGAGATCTACATGACAGAACAGAAAGGCCCTCCTCCTCATCACACCAGTATGCTGGTTCCGGAAAGTGGATGACACCTTTGTCATAATCAACCCAGCTGGTAATCCTAGCTGCCTTGTCAGTCACCTCATTCCCCAACATCAATGCATGAAGTTTACAATGGAGCAAGAAACTGACAACAAGCTACCATTCCTCGATGCTGAAGCAGAAAAGGACAACAACAACAAACTCCACACAAGTGCCCATAGAAAGTCAATCCACAGGGATAAATATCTACAGTTCTTATCCCAATCACCCACACGTATAATCGCCACCCTACCAAGAAGATCAAAGAACATCGGCTCCACAACCCAAGCACTTGAAGTCGAGTTGGAACTTCTTCGTCATGTTTTCATAAATCTTAATCAGTACCCAGCTAACCTTGTCACTCAAGCAGTCAATCAAATGTTTATTAACGTCTCACCTGTATACGTAATAGCATATCCATATAACATCATAATGCACAGTAGTTGAAACACAAGTACACAGCCAATCGCCAAAGGCGATGAATGACAAGTATCTCATCAGTTATTGTCCTTGGTACATTTCAAGACAAGAAGACGTGACACTTGAATTTATTCTCTGTCTGTGATATTTTAATTGTTATATTGTCCTTCGTTGGAAGGCGTTACAATTTAATTGCGTTAGTTATAAGAATATATCTTTTGAAGTGACAATATGGCTGAAATATTGCCGATGTGACCATAACCCTCGCACTCATTCACTCTCTCTTCTACTCACGAGTGACCAAGTTCATGGGAAGCTACCAGACAGACTGATCCGTCTCTGTCATTCTCTACGATTGACACACTTAAAGGTGAACACATTGCACCTTGCAGAGCGATACCACTGATATCTGTAACAAAGTTACCATCTTAGTAGGTATGAATGTGTTTCATATATGCACAACATGGCATCCCTAGATGGACAATATTTCTCAGTTGCAACAAACATAGTCTGAGCCATCATTTACCATATACTGGGCAGAGCGAGGGAATGTGTTCGTTGGTGTTTAATCAGTCTCTGCTCTATTTCATTCACATTACGTAAAAACAAATTGGCTGTAGCTCTGTCGGGAATCGACCATGGACCATACCACGGAGCCAATAGCAAGATAAAGCCAAAGATAAACTGAAAATGGTGTCCGATGGGGGTCTTGTACGAACAAATATGAAAAATCCCAGAAAGGCCAGGTTGCTTCTACTTAAGTCTTACGAAGAGACATTGTGCATATCATGTTTGTTTGTGACGAGATTTAACCAGGGATCTTGATCAAATATGTTATTATTATCAGAAATCAGACGTGTCTGAGAGATTTTATAAGTTTTGGAATACTTGCTAAATCCAAGGTATATTTTTGACACAAGTCTTTTACCATTCCGAAACACTCGAGTGTAAACGTGCCATGCATTATATTATTCCACATAATTGAAATTTAACACTGTTGAAACACTTTCACGGTATAAAACAAATCCTTTCGTTCACCGCATGCTTCTCCAGTGTGTAAAACAAAATATCTTATTTTGACTTAACTTCTCCGAAATGAAAACCCTTCAATACAAAGAAATAGAACAGCGAACACACTAACATTATGTGAAGTAACTGTTATTTTGGTGTGAATTCGATATTCACTGAACGTGGTATCAATGTATCCAACGGTGCATATTCAACCACTTACCAACCATCATCGAAGCCTCACTCGAACCAAATAGATTCCGTCTGGAGAGAAATGTAGCCGACAGTTATAATTATTCACTCACGGAATGAAGAAATTTATCCATATATATGCAAAGAGTAAGTTTTATATGAATACGGAGAATGTTACTCGGTTAAGAACCTGTTTATAAGCTGAAGTATATGTATTCATTCCACGTTTTATAATGTATTCTGTACAGTGCGCAGAATTTAAGTGTCAGTATGTTTGTATTATGAACCAGTGGTATTTACACTAAATAAATATCTGTCTGTCTGTCTGTCTATACTATACCGTAGTTCTCAGTACATATTACACACCCGGTGAAAAGCATAAAATGGTCACACGGCCTTCCCATATTTTGATCCGCGGCACGTGCCGTCGTTCCTGGCGTCTCTCCCGACATCTGACGTATAGCGGCTGACGCGTTTACGGTACCAGCTGGGCTGACGAAGTCAAAAATCCAGGATGGTGTATTTGCCATCTTGAATGAAGTTTATACAGCATCAGAAATACAGTTGATTTGCGGGTCATATATATAGAGAGATATAATTATAGATATATTACATCTCTTAATGGTGTCTGGTCATAGGAAGTTCTCGTACATAAATATTGACAAATACGACATTCCCTTTTATCACTTCACTAATGATTATATCATCAGTGTACACGTTTGCTCAGGCTTGAATTTCAATTTTGTTTCTTCTTCTATTTTAAAATATCAGTGAACAATGTGCAGATTAATCTACTCGAAACGCTGGGATTATTGTTGACATGTCCCTTGTGAATTTATGCTGTTAGTGCCTCTGTAACGGCTCGGGATTAACACCCTCCAACTACTCGAGACACATAATCCGTAATTATCCAAAGTCCGTGAAGATCCGGGTTAGAATGGATCTCCGGTGGACCATCTCCAGCAACCCATGCTTGTTGTAAGATTCGTCTAACGAGATCGGAAGGTGAAACGCGATGACTGTGTGGACACATATCATCGTATCCTAATACCGTAGATTGACACTCTGATTACTTGATTTGGGGATCCAAAATCAATTGTTCAGATGCCATATAACGGGAATATTGCTGCGCGCGGCGGAAAACAACAAACTAAACAAACCATAGCTCAATGGTTAATCTAAACTGTGGTTTAAGATGAACTTTGACGCGAATGCTGTCACACGATATGTGTGTTTACGCATGACAAACATGCTGATTGTGAAAAAAAAAGAAATTAAGCACCCACCATGAATATATTCAGCCCCTTGATAACCACTTGGATGCAGACCTGGTCAACGGGTAGGTTCGCATACCGCACGTTCATCTGAAGACGCAACGACAGTGACAAAGGAGCTGAAGGGTTGAGATCTATTTATAATTTATCAAATACAGATAACTAACAGACTGATACAAAAAATACCGTAACAAGAAGTCCCACCTATTTACTGAGTGAGCGTTGTTCATCCTCTGGCCACCAAGAAGGTTATTTCTGGGTCTCTTCCTTAACGTTCACTTTAAATCGAATAAGATTCAAAATATATCACCAACACAAATACACCTTTACAGTGTATGTTTGTCATCTTTACGAAACTCAATGTGCTACGAAAATGACCTCTGAAGATTGTGTTCATCATAAATGTCGCCATTTATACACATAACGAAATTGCAAATCACGTTAATATTTGGTGTATGACTTGAAATGTAAAACTAATGTATCTGTGATCGTGGCTATCAGGTTTTCAATCAAAGAGCAGTGATGCTCCTGAAACGTTGCCTTTGGGACGTTTTGCAAAACACTCGAAGACGAACGCCTAAATGAACTTGCCGTCATGTCAGATAAAATGGTGTCATTTGTCACAGACGTTCCGTTACATTTGAAGATGAGACTGGTACTCAGTTAATAACATTAGTTAAACTGCATCTATTCAAGCAGGGTCAGGTTGGAATCCGAGAGGAAATTACATTCTGGGTAGGATCATCATTTCGCCATAAGGTAATTTCTCATGTTGTACAATTTCATCGTTTCTTGCAACGTGTGATACTATACTAAAACGTATCCAGTTGAAATGTAAATATTTACGTATAGTGGCCATCCCATTTTCCTCTTGTGACCTGAGTTACAATGACCTAGTATGCAGCAATGTTACCAAGAACGTACATTTCAATGTACCCCGCCGCCAATAGCAACTCAATCGGTACTTTGTGGTAGTACTTCTTCATCTCGAATAATATTGAATGATGCACAATGCACGGAAATTAGCCATGTTTTTTTGCGAATGCAAATCGATGGAAGGGAGATAACTGATTCTGTTGTGTCGTCTGCAAAATCTAGCGATGGCTATGAAATGATTTGCCTCGCATTCTAAAAACATAAACTTTGACAAAACGTTCAAATGTAGTCCCTGTATATATTAAGAAGTGGAATTTCACCGCAGCGACTTTACTAAGACAATACCTGCGGGAAAAACAGCAAAATGTAAGATTCGAATCCTTTGATTCACACAGGTTACTTCAAACAGTTCAAAATTAACATTGAGGTTTTCGGTAAGATAAATACGTTGTTCACTGGACCCTCGGGGCCCATTGATTGATGTCCCCTCGATGTTTGTTTATGTTCCCGGGTTCGGAGAACATAAACAAACATCGAGGGTACATCAACCCATGCCCCCCTCGTGACCAGTGAACAACTTATAGTGTTAGACCACTGTAAAAATATTGAACGTAAGACGATATACATAACCATATGAGTCCACGTGATATACGGTTATGTCCTTCAGCTAGGCAGTATTTTGTTTGCTCACGGTGTTCCTGAAAATGCCGCAAACACAAAAATCGAACCCTGCGTTTTGCTTACTATAAGACTACAAACAGAGACTTTTACCCTTTTTAATGTACAGCATTAAACAATTAACAATTAACAGTGTCTACTCTTCAAACCGTTTAAGTATTAGTACCATCGGATAGGAAATTGTATATTCGTAGGTGGATCCAGTACCACGAGAACATATTTCTTGGGCGATATTAACTTTTCAAATCTTACGAAAATGCGCATCAGAAAAAAACGAAATTAACAAAACAGATAGCCTTCAGCATACAGGGATTAACGCCGCTTTGAACACTATGCGAGTCATATCACGGCGTGCCAGTTCCATGTGGGCGGAAGACTGCAGGCAATGCAGGTTTCACACGTTTACTACAGTGATGAAAAAGACAGAAAGTAGGGTTGGTACCGACAAACTTTGCAACACTATCGGCGCCAACAGGAATTCTGAACCAGTGGCGTTAAGAAAAACATCTGTATATAAATAAGGATGTTTGCATGTTTGATTCATGTAACAAATTTGCAAAGTGATCATTTAAACACCGTCCCTTTGATAACATCAAAGTTTTCATGTGTATGCTATGTTCGTTTTTAATTTAGAGACAAAACTTCACGATAAATATGCAAACCTGTCATTAAATCCTGGGCGTGCCCAAAAAATTACTTTACAGAAAACAAACTTACCGCTTCCACTAAATGGGCATAGAACAGTCGAAGGTTAGACTCGGCTACAGTAGGGTTGCCGCCAGCTTCAGTCAGGAACCTACACATAAAATCAAAGCATTCGGGTCAGAAAATCTGACTTGACAGTTCCAGATAAGATTGCTTTGTAGGTTCGCCTCTGGAACAGCAAACCAAGAAAGCAAGACCAAGGGACCTGATACGAGGTGGCAAATGTTGTTTCTGCAGACCTGTGTAGTGTTCCTCTGTGCAGGTATATTTACAATAATATGTTGAATGAATACAGTCGGATTTAGTCTTTGTTAAAACAGAATCATCGAAGGTGTCAGTTAGATGAGCGTATTCTGCCTATACAGAATCGACTGGCGCACATGGTGGCACACTTGGTGGCACATATGGCATTATGATTCATTACAGTTTGCAATGCTGTCCACACAGTATGTGCCGTTATGAAAGCAATACTAAGTCAATGCCTACAGTAGTCTTGATCAAACAAGATACGTATTGAGATAGCAGGTGGGATTTTGTTTCCTAATAATGGAAAGTTGATTTTGGAAGGTGAAATAACCCATGATTAAATAATTATCCAGTTTGCTTTTGTAACATGAACATTTCGTCCATAATTATTGTTATGGCTATGAACCGTATCAGTGTTCAGTATTTCTGTTCGTTCAGGTCGTATACTGTTCTCACCTTGTCCAGTCAGCATTGTCAGAGAAAAAGCACAGTTCGACTGTGTGCTGCTGGACGTTGGATCTCTTTTGACGTCCAAAAGATGCTTTAAAACCTTTCAGGAGCGCTGCAGAACACAGATACTTCATACTTACTGTTTAAACTACTTTCTACTACTATAATCTATTAAACAAGGAATTTATGATTACCAGATGCTTTTAAAAGAATCGCATATACCTATTGACCTACACGCATGTACGTCTGACATGGTTTCTTCATGTGACAGACCCCTTTGAAGATGATGATGATGATCAGGTCCTTAGAACCTTTCGTTGCAATATAAGTGGTTGAAATAAACAGAATAAATTACATTCACATTTATATGTATTTACCGTCGCTTTTGCGACTTACCCGATGTTTCCTTATTCATGTTATTATATAAATTTTCAACTTCAACACACAGTGAGAGTTCAACCATGTATATTAAACAACTTTGTGGTATATGGCAATGTTTAGAATTTAACATTTATATTAACTAATGTTCACGGACAGCATAGTTACCAGGGCACACATTGTTTGAATATCTCACCCATCTGTCTGTCGAATTCATCCTTCCTCGACCAGTAGACGTCGTTGAGTTCAGCATCACCTCTGAAGTCGATGTGGAACAGGATGCTGACCGCGTGGGCTTCTGTAGTGTTTAGGGCGCTTCTCCTGTGTCGTTTTTCAGGCCAGATATTGTAAGGCGTCTCTCCAATGTTGAACACACCCGCCTGAATGTATAATTGCTTAATACATACCTCAGTCTGTTAATGCTTGGCATGAATAATAATTGTAGACAAGTGTCAAGAAACTATGAACTCACCGAATGTGAAGTATGGTGCTACCTTAGGCTGCACGTGTAGTAATCCCGAACTCCGTTAACTGTCCGAAGGTCATATTATTTCACATACTCACAGCTTTGTACTTATCCGTTTCTATCCTCTCCACCATCAGGGCAGCATTTAGTCTTTGGTCTTTATAAACGGCTTGATCCTACACAGATGAAGGGAAAACGTTTTTAATGATTTCACATATAGTTTTTGTAAAGCGTGTTGCATAATTATATTTTTTATAGTGAGATGGATTTATGGACCATTACTTCAAATGGCCAACTAGTGACGCATTCTCCTTCAACCGCTTTGTAACTTTACCGGATAAATAATACTTTTACTCAACCGAGACATCGTACACTTAGACATCATGTTGAAACATCAAGAGAAGCAAAGAAATGTCTACTCAGTACAGCTGATGCCATAGTGAATTGTCGGTGCGATGGACGTAAATATATACGAACATAATTCTCCTGGACATCTTTATGAATGACCTTCCCTCCTTGGTGAACTAGAACTGGAATCTCGTGATGGTCTCGCTCGGATCTTGTCAGATTAAAGACTACTCTTCCGTGGCTAAGTTCGACTTCCAGCACTATGCGACGCGGCATTCTGGGTGTGTCTCTCTCGACTTCGTCATGATCAGAGTGAAGATGTCGAATGGCCACAAACTCTGGGGGAAAATGTCTTTGTTTGAAAAGCCAGAAAACATGAAATACAAGAGACTTTATTTCCCTGATAATGTCTCTGCGGACAGGTGTTTCATATACGCATTGACAACATACTTTTCAGATTACTACACATTGCAAAGGAACTTCTTCAAACCAAAATTTCACTTACGTTCATGAAACACTGACTCTCAATGTTTGATCAAATGTCAAATGAAATCGCAAGAAAAGAAAATCTGTCTGTGCTGACAAGTATGGTCGTATGACGTAACTTAACAAGACCGGATATTTTCAAGATTCTGGCATACAACTCCAACAAATATTTATGTCAATATCTTGTGACGTCAGCCAGATGCAACAGCATCTCCAACTCTCCTCATTTTTATTAATTGTATTTGATGGTATATGTTACAATGAGGTATTGCGTGTAATGCTTGATGGAGGGATTGTTGCAGTACATCAATATTCTGTACATGAGGATTCTCTGGAGTATTCTGCGATCCATAATGTCCCATCCATTTTCAGTGTGGTTGAGATCTAGATTTCCAGCGAAGGTAGTGTAACGAGGTATGAAATGATTACACGATGAAATTTAGAAAGTGGTCGAATGCAACATACGTCAGATTTGGAATTTCTCTTTCTTAGTAAAGTACAAATTCTTGTACTTTGTTTGGATTGAGTCCCATCCGGGATTCCAAACTGCACCCTCAGAGTCAGGCACTTAATCCCCAGCACATAAAGTCAGCCGCCTAAATATGACATATGCTGAGGTATGAAATCACCAACGGCGCACACGTTGCGGTCTATCATGGCGACGAAGTTTACAGTCTCGTAAGAGACTCTCCAACACCATCAGTGGACCGCGGCGGAACGATACTTGCTTGTAGATATTCCGTTGTGGATTTGCAGTTATTTGCGGCACCAAACACAAGCTCGGTCATCAGTCAAAGAAACCGTCGGACCAGTGAACCCTTCCTTATGGCCTCAAACCATTTGACCTGTAACGTCGAGTCTGACGTCCAGTTTGCCGTGCTGCCTTCTAGTCGGGAAATAATGGACATATGATAGGTCGTCTGACCGATGCCGTACCGTTCTGATGGACAGATTATGTGAAAGGTACCTTGTTTTCAACATACCATTTCACATACCATTTCTTGTGATTCCAAGAAGGACTGCATTCTGTCTGGGTATTGTCACTCATAATCGACCCAGACACTATCAGTCCTCAACGTCATTGATTTGTCAATGTTTTCTGGCCAGTCGCCTATACACAACCAACACCTTTTGCAATGGCCCTCACTGATATTCCAGCACTCCGAACACCAATACCTTGACGCAAGTTGATTTGTCAAGATATCAAACTGTAAGAAGAGTTTACTGAAACTTGATATTTGCTTAATGACAGACACATGCATGCTTGCCTTTGACTGTGGCACGCGCCTGATCAAAACAATGTAAATGTGTCCGCAGAATAAAAATATCCATACAAACATATTTGTGATATGAAAAAAAGTGACTTTAGGGGGTTTGGATACTGTTTCCATGGGTATAGTTTTGCGTGATTATTGCCATCTGTCCTGTCATGCCAGTCCAAATACAAGGTGCCGTAACAATGGGGCAATCCCATCATCTGTAACGTATCAATCCCACTGTATCTCATTTGTGTATCAGCATTCACTCAGATCAGCTATGGCCCTTGGGGGAACTGTACAGAATGAATGACTAGCTTTAACTGACGTGTGTAATCGCATTGGGTCGCTCTTTTGGGCATAACAGATAAGCTGTGTTATGAAGCTCCTGGCTATAAGACTTGAAGCTAAACATTAAAATCTCTGCAAATTCACTTCTACACTCGCATTGCCTTCCTTCCGTTACTCTTTCAGGGGCATTTATGATCCACACACTTCTAACATTCACCTTTTGTAAAGGATAGGTTTATGCTTTGAGCTTTATGCCTTTTCGATAAGAAAGTATATTTCTATCAGATCTAGGTGGGTCAACTACATCCGCTCGTCCTGAGGATGTGGTGTTCGTTGCGGTTCGTGGAGACGACAGCATGTAACGAGTTATTCCACGTAATTACCCACAGGTGTAATAACACATTCAACAGATGTAGTAATATATTCCATGAGTGAAGTAATAAAGTCAGTCTAATGCAGTCCCTGCCGTATTGTCCCAAGTTAGTTTCGTATCATTGTGGAAAAGGCTGTATCGTCTTTGTGAACTTGTGACCTGAAAATGAATCTGTGGGCTTTGACTGTTTCATTACTGAGCATCGATATATCTCAAGCTTCAGTTATACCTTTGCGCAAATTACCTTGACTGGAATTTGCCAGCCAAAGGTAAACGTCTGACTCGACGCATAAAGAAACAGATCCGCAAGGTCTGGAATAGACTTGGTACCCTGGACGACGCCCATGACTTTTCTGTATACTCCCCAAGTGGAAGTCCAGCATTTCACACAATCTTTTGTTATGTGTGGTACGGCTGGTGGGGTGGTTTAGTGGTTAAGGCGTTCGCTCGTCACGTCGGAGACCAGGGTTCAATTTTGAAAGTGTTTGGGAATCCAGAACAAAAGAGGCCTAGAAATGTCATGAAGCTTTAGCGTCATACAATACAAGAAGGACATATTGCAAATGATGAAATTGAAGTTACTAGCGAAACAGGAAAATGTTCATCTTTTGCACAACATATGAGTTGACAGCATTTAATCTCTCGACAGGCATGTGTAGAACACACAAGCTCTAACAGATGTCGAAACGTCGCCTATACAGGATGAAGAAGTTGTACATCCGCAAAATCAGTCCTTTTACTTCATCTACCCTAATTCTAGGATGCCAAGACAGCAAATAATATCTGCGCTAAATAACAAAAATGAATTTTGTAAGTGAAAGAAACACTGAAGTTTTGCTACACCTGTTTTATAACTCCTTCAAACATTATTTGTTAAATTCGACACTAAAGGTGGTTATTCTTTCAGTGAAATAGAGAGGAGAAAAGAAATTTTACCGGTATCGGATCTGATCTTTCCATGGTAATTAGGCAGTCCAACAGCTGACGACACAAACAAGCAAAACACTAAAGCATACATCGTTACAGGTGGAATGGTGTGAGTGATCAGAGAAACGTTTGAAATCTTTTTATATGGCTTTAAAAAGACTGATAAGCTGAGCTCTTTAATATCAACCTCTGGCAATAGGTGTCCAGTGAACCGAGTAACTGAAGATAATGTGTGTCATATTGACGAAAAAAACTATTCTTCTATTAGTAATACTTCATCCTGCATATGTGTCACATGTTGAAGTAGAATTTGATTTTGAATACTTTGACTGATGTTAGCTTTGAATTGTAATAGTTGGAAAATGACTCTTCTAGTATGGTTGCAATATATAATTAATGTTATTCAACGAATTATTTTGATATTCTCTGTATTTGTTGTTACAGTTGTATATTCCTGGCTGTTGTTAAGCATTGATGCCATGATATATGTTTACTCCTTTAAGCAATCATTTCTTGATTCAATGGACCTATGAGGTTGCCTTGAGAAACTGAGAATTCGACTGCTGCGTGCGACAGGGCCATATTGACGGAATGACCAACGTAAAGACGCTGTTGGTGCCTCTAAATGATGACCATTGTCTGTTACGGCCACAGACATGGTCGCGGCAAAGGGCAAGCATAAATTTGGAAAAAAATGAGAGCTTCACCAACTACTGGGACTGTACAAAGTAAGAACAAGTATAGCCTCGTGTCTATAAACAGCAACAACAGCTGTTGATACCGATTGCAATCATTCGTGTTAACCAGAATGAAAACTAAAGCGTATGTTGATTGAATTGGTTTTCTGTAAGCAAAGGAATTGAGGCTGGACGTAAACAGTTTGTTCAAGTTTCAGGGAGCACAAACAGCATCGATTTTGAAACGAAAACACCATGTGAACCGATCTATTTAGTACTAGGAACGTGTTGCAAACTACGGCAACCATCTTGTGAGAGACACGATCACAGGTGCTTTCGTATTCACAAAACCCAAGGGTCAGGAGTGAATGCCGTTAGTATTATAGTAAACAAGTATAATTTCCGTATTACATTGACTATCGGAGTGACTCGAAAACAGATAGCATGTCCATTTCCTTTTATTGAATTCCAAAGCTATTACAAATGTGAGCTATGCTTAGATCTGTGCTGTATTCAGACGTTGAGTTCTGGAAGCACTATGAGATATTACAACGGCATAATCTCACTCATGCATCGACAAATAAGTGTACACGTTTACACTCACCTCATGCATAAGGTTAACATACATCACAGCTTTATGACAATGACAAGTGTGTGCGTGTTGGGAAGTCAGAAGACATGCATTATAGTTTTCCGGTATGTCATGATGGTTCTGATAGTAGCGTTTAGTTTAGCAGAACCAGAATCTAAAATGTCCGGAATTGCATTTACGGGTAGGGTATTTGTTTACAGTGTGGCCATCAAGTGTACGCGCAAAACGTTCCATAATAGATATCACTACCCAGTGAGCCCCCAAGAAGTACTGGACCGTGCTTGGGTGTGGTGCAATGATACGAAACCATGTGCAAAATCGAGAAACCTGGACTCTTCGGTGAATATGACACAATGCCAACATTGTGGGGCCGCGCATGCTTACATATGATGCGCAGTCATCCGTGACTGGGCTGTAAAACAGCTGCACCCGGTGTCATCAGTGCATCACCTGAGGCTGATAATCTTTGAACTCAGTGACTATACTTGATGATCTGTATCTCTTCCTTATCTGTACGTTATAGCTCTTATCTGACGTACTTAGCTGTCTGTACACGTTGACCATGACCATATCACAGGTCACAGTACTAGCTGCATTGATTACCTATACAAATTCTATAACCTCGGAATCACCCTGTGTGTCTTTCTGTCGTTATTTCTGAACCATCTGTTTGCATGTCGACAATTTTTACGAAAGTTACTGCTATGCTTTTGCCGAGCCATGGTTACTGTTATTGTTTTCAGCAATTTTTGATAATTATCTCACACTTGTATGTCGTTGGTCTATTTTCATTTGGCCACCATCCTGAAAAGGATTAACAACAACTGTGTCTATACAAGCACAGAGGTCATGCAATGTTGACAAAATCATGCTAGCATTATATAGTTAAGACAACACTGGAACACGGTTCGGTGACAGATGTGTTCTCACCCTTAGCCCGATTCTGTCAAAACTGGTTTGTCATATAGCCAGTGTGGGGTTTTGGTGACTAGTGTTTTTGTTTTGGTAAGATTTGCGCCAGTTGACCTATAGTCTGTATCAACAAAATGCTCAATTAGTGAGATTAGAGAATTTTGTATTATGGTGAGATACACTGATTTTCTATTACACGTATTTGAATTTCATTTTTCATATGCTCTTGTTTGCTTGAACATATTTATTCCGTACTGAAAGGGATTGGGAACAAGTTATGTGATTTATTTAAAGTCCGCCCCCAAAAACTGCATGTAATTGAAAATAGACAGAGGGCAAGGTTCCATCCGCCTACAGCAGTTTTCTGTTACAGCAGTTGCATAATGATAACAAGATGTTTATGTTGATGTACACACTCCATTTATTTTTATTACTGAAGAAATATTTTTCTGGCCATTTATTCAATTGGGCTAAATCATAGTTAAGATTAGCTTCTATCTAGTTTTAATATTTTCCCCGCAACACCAACTGATGTGTCATCGGCAAACATTAAGGTGATACTTAAATAATTTTCAGGTAAATCATTGATATATACATGGAATAAAAATGGACCAAAGACAGACCCCCGAAGAACCCTTGCACTAACATTTACTTCTTTTGATAATGTTCCATTCACAAAGACACACTGTGCTCAAGGCTCAGTATATATTATGCTGAATTTATATGATTGGGTTGGAGTAGGATGAGCAGCAGTAAAACCAGACTGAAATTTATATAAAATAAAATATGTTCATGGAAATGGAAATTTTCCGCATCGTAGAAAACATACAGTTTTTTTATGTTATACAACAAAGAAGCAAAATAATAAATAATAAATACAAGTTTAAAGCAAAAGATTTATGGCATTAAAATATTATGAAAACTGTTGGATAAAAATGTTCATGTATTAATAAACAGGTACAGACTATAGCCATTTGAACAAAGGCTTCAGTGGCTGTTTTCTGACATACGGTTGATATGATGGGTGTTTTACTGATAGGCTGTTGGTAGGTTCGTTCTTGGGTGACGTGCTGGTGATAGGTTACGTGTTTCGCTGATTGATTGTTTTGCTATTTGAAGGTAATGCGGTTTTCTGTCGAACGGCTTGTATGTCACGTGTTTTCTTGTGAAACTGTTGGTAGGCTGGATGTATTGATGATATGCATTTGGTGGGCTGGGTGTTTTGATGATATGCTGTTGGTAGGTTGGATGTTTGTTGATATACTGTTGGTAGGTTGGGTGTTTTGATGATATGCTGTTGGTAGGTTGGATGTTTGTTGATATACTGTTGGTAGATTGGGTGTTTTGATGACATACTGTTCGTAGGTTGGGTGGTTTGATGATATACTGTTGGTAGGTTGGGTGTTTTGGTGATATACTGTTGGTAGGTTGGGTGTTTTGATGACATACTGTTCGTAGGTTGGGTGGTTTGATGATATACTGTTGGTAGGTTGGGTGTTTTGGTGATATACTGTTGGTAGGTTGGGTGTTTTGATGATATACTGTTGGTAGGTTGGGTGTTTTGATGATATAATGTTGGTAGGTTGGGTGTTTTGATGATATACTGTTGTAGGTTTGATGTTTTGTTGACGTACTTTGGGTAGGTTGGACGTTTTGTTGATATACCGTTGGTAAGTTGGATGTTTTGATGATACTCTGTTGTTAGGCTGGGCGTTTTGATGATATAATGTTGCTAGGTTGGGTGTTTTGATGATATACTGTTGTAGGTTTGATGTTTTGTTGACATACTTTGGGTAGGTTGGACGTTTTGTTGATATACCGTTGGTAAGTTGGATGTTTTGATGATACACTGTTGTTAGGCTGGGCGTTTTGATTATATAATGTTGGTAGGTTGGGTGTTTTGATGACATACTGTTGGTAGGTTGTATATTGGTTTTGTTCTACTGTTGGCAGGCTTCAGGTTTCAAGAATATGTGGCTTGCAGGTAGGACGTTTTACCGATACTTGCTTGCAGGCGGTATACTGGATGCTATGCGCATGTGAGGTTAGTTGTTTGGAGCAAGTCAGTAAGTATTGCTTAACACTTCATCAGCATTTTAGGTTTGTTACTTTGCTGATAATAGATTGCAATATGGACCAAAATCTAAACATTCTCAGGCAACATATCTTAAATGGATTTAACCGAAATACCTTAATCTTGCCGAGGGCATGTTGATGTGATGATCAGATAAGCCTTCTTGCAGTTACTCAGCCAGAGAGGTTAGATCAGGTGCATATTTTATGATGGTAATTCAGTTTGTATCAATACGGTACATGACAATGAATGTCCTGTACCAAACAACATCACGCCATCTGTTGTTTGTTATCTTTATTCCCATCAGAGGGGTACAGTTGTTTATGAAATGGTCACGAGTGCAAGTTGACGTCTTTTACGGTTACAGCACAGCACGGACACCGTCAGCATCAGGTCAGTATTTGATAGTGATTCTTTTTTGTCTTTATTTCTGGGGTAACCCATTATTCCTACCGTTCATAGGTATGTTGGTATTGTTCATCTGGTGCGGGTCAGCCGTAACGATCGATATAGTTTCTCTCTTGTACATTTATGATTAGATATGAGGTCAGTGAAGCCATTAAGCAGGCATAAGAGCTGACTTCAGTATTATGTTTGCGTCATTGCAGCTGTCAATGCAAAACACGGTACGCATAATTGCTAGAATATTTGGCTTACATGCCACAATAAACGAAAACAAAATGAAGTCTGTTCTTCAAGATCTGGCATCTACCTATATCACCAATGGCTGCCATGTAATATAGTATAAACATCAATATTTAATAAAACTAGTGTTAAGTGAGAAATAACACTAAACGGCAACGTTTGTTTACACATACTGTATGGACACTCGGTAACTTGGTCAAAGTTGTATATTTACACACAAACACAATAAAAAAACAACACAAAAATCAAGCCATATTTGAGATAAATCTCCTTTCCAAAACTATTCTTCAGTTCATTGGTGTTGTGTGAAAAACTATTTCTTCATTGTTTTCGTCAATCAGAAGTGATTCGATCTCCTTCACACGTTGTATGCTTACCTGAAATATGTCTCGTATTGAAAACGTCAAGCCAGCTGCAGTTATCTCCCTTACCAGTACCCCTGATCTGAAACCAGGAAGCGTGTTTCCCTCACAGTGTTTCTCTCACAGTGTGGACGATCGTTGTGACTTCGAGGGTAAGGAACTTAGTTATTGGCATTTGTATATTACATATTGACTAATGTTACTGATAATTTGTGCTTCAAGGTTGGTCTGGCAACCGCATGATGCACAGTGTGAAACCTCAACCACCTGCTTGAACGCACACATCGCTGGATTCTGCAGAACACAGCCACAAACCGAAGTTAACCACTTTGCAACCTTTTGTGTCAATCAGTTCTATTACTCTGTATACCAACACACATTATGGTTAAGATGGAAAAGGGTTGTCCAAATGAAACAGGTTTTCTGTATAGAAAACATGAAGTCGAAGGATTACCTCCCTCCCCAATATTGATGAGTTTTGACTTAGCTCGAGAGTGAGGAGGTGTGTTCTGTTTTACGCCGCATTTTATAGTTAGTCTGTCAGTGTCACGACAGAGGGCACCGGAAAAGGGCGAGGAGCGACCCTACTACCCAAGAATTTGCTAAATGTGACCATATGCTCAAATGGCGATTTACATTATCTCTTACAGATCTTGTCCCATCTGAAAAAGATGAAACGTAAACGAATATCAGTAAGTTCCCTTGAAGTATAACTTAGCCTGAGAATTTTAGAGAGTGCTCAACAGATGGGCAGTGATATACATGGGCGGATGATATGCGTGTGTGTTAATTACGTGTATACACAATTTTGGAATGTCGTACGGAAGTGTATTCATTGATATTCACGGGGATGCAAGCAGAGCTCCAGATATTTTTTCAAACAATTGAGTATTTACGGCCATGTCTGTTTGTGTACGAGTAATTGCAATTTTTGATTAGTAACTAGCATTTTGCATACTCCCACTAGTTTAAAGAATTCTTTTACACAGAGTTTTTTATTCTTATTGGGTAATTAACTCTCCTAAATATGTAAATATAACTGCCTCTCAATAGACTGAAAGTTGTTATTAATTGTTATGTTGCCAACTAGTTGGCAGCTATTGTTAAATACTCAACATGGAAGTCAAGTGACTATTAGAGTAAACTCCGGACAGTGGCTGTAACAGTATATGAGTAATTTATATAGGCATCGCCTACCATTTGCTAATGCTGTTGTAGAGTCTGGGCGCCTGGACGAATCATATGCAAGCCAGTCTAGTTAATTGAGTAAAGTGCGCAAGGTATTACAGACCTATTGGGTTTAAGTGATTCTTATGTGTTTTTTTTTTTACTCCCAGATTTGTAATTAATTGAGTAAATGTGATTTTTATTGAATAAAATACGGAAACAGACGCATTATCTGGAGCTCTGATACCAGGTAAGGGAAAGTCAGCAGTAATCGGTCGTTGTCGTAAACACCAATCATGAAGCACAGTTTTTGTAAAATAATGGCTGGAATGACTGCTTGTCATTGTTCCCAGCGCTGTGGGTCGTTGCCGATAATAGACGTGACAAGAAGATATTTTATTTACGTGTCACACAAACAAGTAATCGCAAAGTCAGGATAATATAAAGTGTACACCACACGGCCAGTTGGTCTACAAGGCACGGGGTAACTGAGATATCGTGTATGTACTTACATCTTGGGTGAGAACAGTGTGGCAGTTACCAGGGGAGGAACGAACTATTTACGATGCAGCGGCTAGGGAAATAGCTCAACCATCATTATGTATTATGTCCACACGTTGTCCATATTCTGTTAAGCATTGCATCTCGTCCTTTATGTAGCAGCGGTCACAGGGCCTTCTGGCGAAGCTTGGCCAGATACAACCTTGTCCACATGGTCTAAAACCGAACGGACACAATTCGACGTACATATGTTGATATTATGGTAACACCGGTTTGCTAAGCGTAGAATCACACACTGAAATATAGTCCTGATATCCCAGGAATATGAAGTTCTGTCAATACGTGTGATTGCAATAAAATCTGCTGAGGTCAAAGTGCTCATTTGGAAAAGTGCTCAGCGTATAGGAAAAGGTATAGCATAACTCAACCTGCTGGTTTGCATCCTACCACAGGGACTTGTATCGCTTAGAAACAGCGCTCGAAAGACATATATATGTATAGACCATACCCTAGTACTATATAAAAGGAAAGGGATGTAACGAAGAAACCACCCCCTGTTCGATCAAAGTTACATGTCACCGCGTAAAATATTTTTAAGGCAACGTCGAGGCCAACGGATCGAACGCTAGATGATTTCCCTACAAAACGAGCCATAAATGGCCACAATCGGATCATTATTTCAAAAGTTATACTCCACGAATCATCGAAAACAGCTACCTCCGCAATTTCACGCCAAAATCATGGATCACCAAATACGGCGAAAACTCACCTTTTAAATTAGTTTATTAATTCCAGACACGTTGACAGCACCAGCGCTGGGCTGGATTCGATCGGCTGCGGCATTCCGTGGGTCGGAAAACTTATTGCAACACCTACATGTCATTTTCTCGACAGTAAGCAAACATTTTCACCAAAATCGCTGGCAAACCTACTCACTTGTCGGCCATACGTGACCTTGACATTCATTGAACTGAGCAGATCCGCGCAAACAGACTCGGGCCATCCGACTGGCCACTGCCACTGTATATTTTATTTCCCACCAATCGGATGGCCCGAGTCTGTTTGCGCGGATCTGCTCAGTTCAATGAATGTCAAGGTCACGTATGGCCGACAAGTGAGTAGGTTTGCCATACGTGACCTTGACATTCATTGAACTGAGCAGATCCGCGCAAACAGACTCGGGCCATCCGACTGGCCACTGCCACTGTATATTTTATTTCCCACCAATCGGATGGCCCGAGTCTGTTTGCGCGAATCTGCTCAGTTCAATGAATGTCAAGGTCACGTATGGCCGACAAGTGAGTAGGTTTGCCAGCGATTTTGGTGAAAATGTTTGCTTACTGTCGAGAAAATGACATGTAGGTGTTGCAATAAGTTTTCCGACCCACGGAATGCCGCAGCCGATCGAATCCAGCCCAGCGCTGGTGCTGTCAACGTGTCTGGAATTAATAAACTAATTTAAAAGGTGAGTTTTCGCCGTATTTGGTGATCCATGATTTTGGCGTGAAATTGCGGAGGTAGCTGTTTTCGATGATTCGTGGAGTATAACTTTTGAAATAATGATCCGATTGTGGCCATTTATGGCTCGTTTTGTAGGGAAATCATCTAGCGTTCGATCCGTTGGCCTCGACGTTGCCTTAAAAATATTTTACGCGGTGACATGTAACTTTGATCGAACAGGGGGTGGTTTCTTCGTTACATCCCTTTCCATTTATATAGTACTAGGGTATGGTCTATACACATATATGTCTTTCGAGCGCTGTTTCTAAGCGATACAAGTCCCTGTGCATCCTACGTTATAGAGGCCGCGAACAGGCATGTCAGGACGGGGCACATCTAGCAGGCTGAAGGCCCTCACAAGGTCTTCGTTGAAGTCCAAGGAAAAGTTCGCGGAAAGATCGCCGGCAAAACCGACTCCATACTCGCGCCCGAGGAGGCAATTCTCATCAAAAGGTATATACGCCGGGTCACATCTGTCATATATGATGTCATACCATACTATATATACTAGATATACGTTTCCGTGTCTGGAATACAGAAACATTCATGGGGTCTCGATCATTCAGAGATTTGAAAAAGAACTATTTTAATCAGTTTTATAACATTCAAGGTCTTAGAATAACTATGAGAAGGTTTGTGGTAGACTTGTAGTATGTATGGAGGACATCCACATTTAACGCATCAGTGACCAAACTTATGTCCGATGCAAGTCCCCATTTTAGCTGCCATTCTGTGCAGTGTTTAACATTAGCCATGTCGTTGCACGTAACAGCCACAATGTGCTGTGCATAGTCATGTGAAGCCGTTTTCACATGCATTAAGAAGTACTGATTTATGAAATTATTTTCAAGATATCTTGAATGAAAAAAGAGATATCGTCAAAATACATTACGAGACGAATCCAGGGTATCATGAAGCATATCAACGATATCTTGAATTGAATTGGAGATATCTTGAAGTGAATTAGAAGATATCTCCAAGTGGCTAGTAATGTAAATTTTGAAAAATATTTCTTAAAATGTTCAATGATATTTTGAATTGAATTAAAGATATCTTCAAATGACATAACAAGAAACGTGAAGAGATATTTTTCCGTTCATCTCTGTTACTTGTATCATAGATTTCAATAGTTGAATTAGAGACATCTATATTTGATATCTCTAAATGAGTTGCGGCGATGGGTTAAAGCGTTCGTTCATATCCCCGAAGACCCATGTTCGATTCCCACGTGGATACAAAGTGTAACTACGCCGGGATATTGCTAAACGCTACCTAAAACCCACCACACGTACCCATCCTAAGTCCGTTAATGATGTAAGGGGTCTAGGATAAGCCCCGAAACGTCGTGAAAATAAACTCAAGAAGTTGCTATCCATAAAATTGGTCCTGTATTATCCGTTAATGATACCTGTAATGTGTTTTTGGATATGAGCAAATTATTGCAAGAATTCTTGAGCTGGATAGAAGATGTCGTAAATCTGATTTCTTATAAGCTTGCAACAGGTGTAATTGTTATATAGATAGATGAAACATATTTAGAGATCAACAAATATGATGTCTTAATAACATTTGAGGTACCAATATTTATAATTTGGATATCAGAAAGACATTTTCAGTTATTTACAGGTCATATCTTTAACACAATTTCAGATATGTTCAATTTCTTAATAAATGTGAAAACGGCTGTGTATCAGTACGGTCACCTTGTCGCGGACAGGTTTCATTTTAATTGAATAACATAATTCATAGTCATCCGTTCATGATTCAGACCGAATCTTCCAACAACCTGTGGTGCTTTTGTCAAACATGGTGAACAATTCTGCTGTTTGTCATTTTATTCACCACGTGCACGCAATAACGAGAGAATAGGAAATATTCTGCCGTGATCAGTTAAGTGATTTGACATTTCCCCTTTTCCAAACATGGTCCACATTTGAAGTTCACAAGAATAAAATGACTGAATTAATCAAAGCGGAACATATTATCATTTTCACATATTCCCATACTCCCAAGCAGATCCTAAAGGAAAAGCCAGTAAGAAACCTACAGACACAAAAGATCAGAAGACCTCGAACTCGAGTGAAGGGAAAGGTAAACCGTTCGTCAAAGCGGTACCTGATGGACCACCTATTCAACCGATCATTCCGCCAGGAAGATCCGAACTGATAGAAATCATTGAAAATACTCCAGGGTGCCGATCAGGTAGCGAGTTAATGTTGGGTATCTTGGTCATGAAGCTCGAGGGGGCTACTGCTATACTAACGTCTGACAAGGTGAACAAATCTGTGAACGCTTTGTACAGGGAAAGTGGTGAGGAGAGGACGAGTACACTCTCCACGAGTGCTTCTCTAACGAACTTTACTATCATCGAGGACAACCTGGTGGCTGCTGGTACGTACCAACAATTAGTACACATGGGAAATAGTATCGCAACATCTACCATTTTAACCCCCTTTCAGTAAAATATTCAAGTCATAATTTTGTTTGTATGATTATTTTGACCCATACACTATGCACTGCTTTGAACAAAGATGGGTATTTCGTGTAATACGTGTGGCTGTCATTCAGGAAATATTTATTTTCGGAAAAGTGCGCTTACCGCTTGATAATTTGGAAAATATGTATATTTAGTTGTTGATTAGCACATGTGGGGCCTTCTCAATTGAAGGCTGGCCAAAGGGGGCACGTTACTGCTATGCTGAATGCTGGCATGTCACTGTGGGCTAATGCGAGAAACAGTTCACATAGTAATTTTACCGATCATACCGCTTCGTCATAAGTCCGTGATAATGTATGGTATGTACGATCGTCCAAACGCTGCCATCGTTTGGTATTACGAGACATTGGTCAGCAAGGTGTGTGCTGTTCACAATCGATGCGATGAGATATAGCTTTGTGATACTCGTCCTTGATCTCACTGATTGTCATCCATATTTTGTCAGTGGTATAATGCTTCACGTATGTAATTTAAGGCATTTCACCCAAATTAAAAAGTATAAAACTGAACATAAAATGAGAATTATTACACATGAGCAAATGCTGGAGCACTACTGTTCAAATTGTCTATGACTTTTGTTTTGTTTCAGGTGTGTGGTACCAAGACCAAATAATATTTTTTAAAGTATTCCCAGATCTGGATCTACAGCGCACCATTGACACAAAAACACGATACAGCTCTATTGCATTCATGTCCCCATGCACATTAGTTGGAAGTCGTGTCAGAGGGAACTGTGGAGTAGATGTACTAGATATGTCTGGGAATATTCTCAGGAAATTTGACAGTAGCCACTTCAGCAACCCGTACAGCGTGTGCACCTACAACGGCAAGTGTATAGTGGGTGATATGACGAATCACGCGATAATGTGTTTCAACGACATGGGTAATTTGCTGTTTAAGTTCAAACCTAGAGCCGACAGGAAGTTTGTAGGGTTTTTGACAGTGACGTCTCACGGAGGCTACATCTATGCTTCTGATAGAGAAGGCCACAGAGTAGTTCAGTTGACTTCAGATGGGGAGTTTGTGAGAGATGTCCTCACAAAAGAGGATGGTATCGAAGAACCACAAGGTATCTGTGTCACTGATGACAACCTCCTTTATGTCTCAGTGATCAACAGCTACATCAGAGTGTATCGTATTGAATGACATTGTGCTTAGATATGTTCACATTAACAAGACATTGTCAACACGCACCACGTATATATCGGTAACAGACAATGAGCTGTTCTCTTCATAATAACTTTCACCCCAGAAATCTTTATCACCCGTGCCTCTCCAGTGACCTTGCGCTTGCTTTAACAAGATACACATTGAGATAAACAGCAACATGCATGTGCACCGTGTTCGCCTACACGATGCTTGCATAAATCAGGTATACATACAGTTAAGGGAATGTGTCATGATACCACTTCACGTCAGACGCGGAACGAGTTTGTGAAAGAACATTCAGAGCAGACCATTGCAGGTTCAGATGCAGTTCTTTCTACTTGTCTGAAACATATGAATTTACATCATTATATTTCCAAATCGACATAATGTCACTCGATTAGTGTTGCCGCTTTTAGATACTTGGTGTATTTGTATATGGACAGTCAAGTTTGTGATTTATTTAGTAATTAAATCCATAATGAAGAATGTTGATTAGCGAAAACCGCCTTGGATTGAATGGGAAAGCACAATGATGTGAGCATTAACGAAGCGTCTGGAATATCATATTAATATAATATATAGGATGTGCGTCTCAAAACAAAGGCGAGTTGATGACACCTTCTTATCACTTGTAGCCATGGCCTCATAAAATGAAAGATACACCTCATTCTAAGTAAAGGATAATGAGTACTCATCACACGCGGAAGTGAGGTTGTTGCAAATGATATGCGCAGCAATGATCTTGCAGCGAGTTCAATGTAGACGTTGTTTAGTTTAACTTGGCATTGCCTAATGCCGCCACGATTTGCAATGCCTTCATAACGGAAAACAATAGCCAACAGGTCTGTTGGTAGGGGACGAGTGGTCCAGAATATCCTTAAGTTATATGACAATCAACACCTAGTTCCCAAGAATATCACTTACTTGTTATCCCCAGCAACGTGCTTTGCGGGGGTTATAAAAATGCAATGTTCGTCCGTGCACATTTATCTGTTCCGATACACAACTTTAAAACCGTTTAACATTTGTTCATCAAACTTGGCACATAGACAGTAGATAGATCTGTTAGTGTACTGGTGTACTGGTATTCTGAATAAAATATGTTTGGCGTTTCTATGGCAAAAAATTGACTTCGACTGAAGTTGATAGTAGTGCTCTCTTCCGGAGCTCTCTGTTTAATATTTCTTCACCAAACATAGATAGATCTAGATAGATCTAGTGGTGCACTGGTGACCTTTAGTAGTTTCGAAATTCTGAATAAAATATTTTTGCCGTGCCCATGGCAACAATTTTTTACTCCGAATGAAATTGGTGGTAGTGCTCTTTTCCAAAGCAGATCTCTGAATTTCTTCACCAAACTTGGTACACAGCGTGGTCTACCGGTGTCCTGGTGCCTTTTGGTAATTTGTGAATTCTGATTAAAATATTTTGGCATTTCCATGGCAACAAGTTTGATTTAGACTGAAATTGGCGGTTGTGATCCTTTCAGGAGCTGAACTTTTAAACTTTTCATTACTCTCCTTCCATTTTTCTTGGAAGAAAAGACATATTCATGAAGGATATTTGCCGTTGCGGGGGATATTGATGGCGTTGTCTTCTTCTTGTTTGTTGCCTTTATACCCATTACTGGAATAGTGTTGTTTAATAAAGTACCAGGCTTACAAGCTGAAACTGACAAGTACAATACAACTATTGGTATTTTCTGCAAATCATTGTAAGTCCAAAGAGTAATTATTACATACTATGGTTTGTATAACACTTTAATGTTCCATCTGTTGCCCATTATCATACATGTTATATGTATTTAGTGCTATTTGTACATCGTAATTTAAAACCTCACCATAATATGCAATGCTACCATGCTCCATAAACGGCTTGTGTGTTTTTTTACATGTCACTGCGTGTTTTATACATGTATCCTTTGTTACTCGTGAAAATGGGAAATAAAAAGACAAATAAAGAAAAGCGTACAAGTTGATTTCTTTATGGTTAGCCATAACGGTAGAAAGAAAGACACTGCGAACAACTGGTGTCTTCACTATTTGATATTGATTCTAAAACACTTGTCCATCATATAGTCGGATTTATTCAGTCGACTTTAGTCTAGGGTTTTTTGAATAAGGAAAACCTATGTCCTCTGTAGTTTATGCATGCTTTTCAATCATTATATTTACAAACAGTTGAAATATGTTTGTTGGAATAAGGACATCCAGTTTAGGTAAGTTTAGGTGTATTTAATTTATTATATCGGTCGTGTGGTAAATCGATCACTCACAGACCTTGGTTTGTTTCTGCTCATTTTGGGTAGTATTTATGAAGCCCTTTCCTGGCCAAACGCCGACGATTCCCCAAAATAATCTGTGCTTCACATACTCAATAACACCCGGAAATTGGCCACATGATGTGTATCTCTTAGGTGTACATGTGTTATATAGCTAAATATTGCTTCCGTTCATCGGTAGATTAGTCGGTGAGACAGTCCCTGAACCACATTATTTTCCCTACAACCTAGCCGTCCCTACAGTGCTAAGGCTCTAAATAAAGCAAGTCTAGATTTTTACAGAATAATCTCCGGTCGGCCTTGCGCTCCTTTTCAATTTAAAATATGTTTGTTTGTTACAGTCAAAATTATATATTCAGAGACTAAGCATTTGTCTATCGGCAGATCAGTAGTGTTCATCTGGTTGAGGTCAGCCACTACTGTCGATTCATGAATGCATAAGAGGTTCATGAAATTGTCATTGTAAAGGTAGTCATTCATTCATGGGAGCTGAGGCCATAGCAGCTATAAACGCAAAAACAATATTCAAAATTAATGATATTATTTGTATATTTTTTTTAGTTTACCTAATATGCACACAATAAACGAGATCCATGAAGGTCGGGGGTAGAATAGGCCATCAACAACCCATGCTTGCCACAAAAGGCGACTATGCTTATCGTAAGAGGCGACTAACGGGTTCGGCTGGTCAAGTTCTCTGACTTGGTTGACACATGTCATCCGTTCCCAATTGCGCAGATCGATGCTTATGCTGTTGATCACTGGACTGCCTCGTACAGATTCGATTATTTAGAGGCCACCGTAACATAGCTGGAATATTGCTGAGTGCGGCCTAAAAACTAAACTCATTCCCTCACAATAAACGAAAACGTATTGAAGTCTGTTCGTTAAGACCTGTTACCTGGCTTTATCCCATTCCCATTACTTTATCAATCATATATGTGTATATAAACTAATAATTGATAAATCTGGTATCAAGTCAGAAGTGACACTAAAAGACAACACTTGTTTACGTACACTGAATGGAAAATCAGTAACTTGACAAAGGCTATAATACGGTTACTATTTACACACAAACACCGTCAAAAGACAAAAATCAAGGCATATTTTCCAAACAAAATGTTGTGTAAAAGACAGTGTACCTGCAATCACTCGAGGCAAAAACCTATACGTTAATCCACTGAATAGCAAATGGGTTACCTGATCATATTTAATATCTATGTTTCGATTTCGGACAGTATGACAATTATGACGATGTGGGATTTGGAATTTGTTATAGTGGTTATTACAACCCTCAAATCATGATGGCTGAATAATCATCTGTGTGGTTCGATCTTCATCACAGGATTTAACATTACCTGAAACGTGGATAGTCCTAAGCCAGCTGTAGTTACCTCCCTTACACAAGCACCTCGCTCTGAAACGTGGTAGTATGTTTCTCCCATAGCGTGGACAAAGGCTGTGACTTCAAGGGTAATGACCTTAGTTATTGGCATTTATATTCAACCTATTGACTCATGTTAGAGAGAATTTGTACTTCAAGGGTTGCTCTGGCAACCAAATGATGTGCAGCGTGAAAACTCAAACGACATGCTTGAACGAACACATTACTGAATTCAGCCGACTTTGCCCACGAACCGACCCTAACCACTTTTTCACCTGCTATTCTGTTCTGTTACTCTGTGTACCAAAACACATTGTAGTAACGACAGCTTGCTTTCACTGATGAAAAACTTACAATCTTACTAAAAGTTTTAGCTCTGTAAAAACTCATGAAAATATAGTTAACTGATTACGTCCCTTCCCAATATCGTCAACTTTGACGACGTGCATCTTTGCAAGTGAGTGGAGAAGTATTGTTTTGACGCCTTTGTGCTCTGGCAATGTCACGGGGAAGGTGGTGATGGTGATTTGTGAAATGATTACTACAGTCATTTAGTGGCACTGTACCCATGGGGTCGCTGCTGATGTTATGAAATAATGGTGTGATTGGCCGAGTATCACGTATTGAAAGCTCGTTGTGATATTCCTGACACACTTCGTACTCTCTATACGTATGTTTGTATCAAGACCCACTGAAGTCAATGAATCCATTTTTTCCTAGAAAATGCTGCATGTACCTAACTGACCCAGATGATTTGTCCCCTACATTTTAGAGGCGAACTCAAGCATGTCAGGACGGCGCACATCTAGCAGACTGAAAGCCCTCAGAGGATCCTCGTTGAAGTCCCCAGAAAAGACCTCGACAAAACCGACTCCATACTCGCGCCAGGGAAGGAAATGCATATCAAAAGGTATATTCGACAACATAGGTTCAAACATGTGAAATCATATATCGTAGCGTAGCGTATCCTGTCCAGTCCAGTCCAGTCCAGTCCAGTCCAATCCTGTCCTGACCTACTGCCACATGCCATTCATCGTGGTCTCGACAGCGTTAGAAAAAATGTTGACCAAGTTTGCAGCATTCAAGGTATTAGGAAAACATCAGAATGTTTTGTGGTAGGCTCGGAGAGGACATACTCAAATTCGATGCATCAGTGGCCAAAATCATGTCCATATCTTGACATGACCAAATCATCTCCTTAATCTGTCCTGTCATACCGTGGTTTTTTTTCAGATTTAGCATTTGATGTGTAGCTGCCCGTAGCACGGACGGACATCCATACGCTCACCACGTTTTATTATAAGTTGACTGTAATTAATAAACACGTAATTCAGACATGATCGTATTTCACATTGTGATAATGTCAGAGGTCGCTTATGGTCAAGGTATAGGGTTGGTCGCATTTATTCACCACGTAGAAATGAAAGAAATGGATAGATTCTTCCATGATCGTCAGCGTATTTCTACACTTCCAAGCTTGAAGATCCTGATTGCAACTGGTCTTCAGCAGCCTATGCTAAATGTAAGAGGCAACGGAAGGGATAGGATGTTAGGCTGGCTAACTTGTATGACACATGTCTTCGTATCCAAGGTGTCTAGATCGATGCTGATGAAATCGTCCCCTTAATTGTCTGGTCGAGACCATTGTCATGCAGCACAAACAACATCTCAAACCAAGACTAATAATAAGACAATTAGATTGTGGCGTTTGGTTTTATGGTAGAGATGTGGAGGGTATTGTTAAGTTTGATCCTGCGGGGTATCGCTGGAATATTGCTTAAAGCGGCGTAAAAGCATACTCAGTCTAAATTTGATGCCTCAGTGACAAAAGTGGTGTCCTATGAAATTCCCTGTTTTGACTTGTACAACACGTTCCCGGAAGATTTAAGCTGAACAGCTGACAAGACTTTGCATGTGTTGTGACGAGTGCTACCTTTCTGCTAACACCTGGTATCATCACTATTCCGTGATGAATTATAAACACATGCTCTGTCATCGTATCGCACTACAAATGGATTGTCTAGTTCAGACACGATTTGTTCACTACGTACACCTGGAATATTGCTGTCACAAATATATACTCACAATATAGTCACACTTGTACAATCGACTTCTTTTATTAGAGATTTCTTATGGATGTCCATCATAGGGAAAGGTTTTGTTGGTTCTGCTCGTCAAGTCGTGCTGTTTTATGGTTTGGCGTATCTTAGCATCATGATAGTCTGAGGCACAAGCACCTAAAATTGTGTGAATCGACTCGAGTGAATCGCAAAATGAATCGCTGGATTATAAGGTGCAGACTTGATTATTTCATATGGCGCTAAAATCCCGTATTGTACTTGTAAGCAACACTGAATACTTTAACCCTCCCTAGAGCTGCAGGAACCAGGAAACCAGATTTTCTTAACTGAATTACTCCAACTTAATGAATTCTGATTCACTTACTCCCATACAGATCCTGATGGAAAGGCCAATAAGAAACCAACTGGCACAAAACATCAGAAGTCCACGAACTCGACTAAAGGCAACGGTACGCAGTCCAGCCAAACGTTACCTGTACCACCCATTCATCCAACCACTGTGCCAGAGAGATCCGAACTTGTAGAAATTATTGAAAATACTCCAGGATGCCGATCTGGTAGCAAGTTAATACTGGATATCTTGGTAATGACATTCCAGGGTGGTACTGCTATACTGACATCTGACAGAGACCACAAATCTGTGAACGCTTTGTACAGGGAAGCGGGTGAGGAGAGAACGAGCAGACTCCGCACGAGTCAGTGTCCGACGAACTTCACAGTAATCGAGGAAAACCTGGTGGCTGCTGGTAGGTACTGTTAAATCGCGAGTTTGAGGAATCAGCTCGCTTGGCAGCTAGGAGATGTAACTATACCAACCCACACACAACACGAGATCCTGAGTGAATAATCAAGGGGTTTATTACGCCACAGTCACAGGATCATTTGTTACACAATCATTCGATAATAGTGTGGGTACAATCATAGTTATCAATCAGCTTTCAAAGACTATAAACATCATATACAGATTCGTTTTACACTCTATATTAATAACGACACACATTCAAACGTATACAACGTAATCTCGTCGTTAAATACTGTATACATCAAGCCAGAGGGCGTTTTTACAATCTACATAGTACATAGTTACAAAACAGAATAGTATGCACAACGTAATACAATAGATAACATTTGCTAGACAGCCACACCCTGATTTGTGACTGTCATCCTCATTATATGCCTATTCCAGATATCTCGGATAATCGCGTTTACAGATAAAACTTACAATAATGCTGTTATTGTGAACCTTTGATTATGTCATTTAGAAGGACCATGGCATCGATGGCCAGTCGTGAGTATGCCACGAAGGCATATGTGGCACGCACGTGATTTGACCAGTGTGAACTGCAAACAGCCGTAGAGACAGATACATGCATTGCATCTTGGTTCTGTTAGCTTAAGAGATACTGGTGACGGATTAAGTTTGATACTCGTTATCACTGTGGCCCTTGACAGGTTTGACATTGCAGAATGTGCTCAGTTGGTCTGTAAATTTCCAGTTTTCAATAACACACACCGTTATAAAATATTGGTAAAATTTTGCCCAATTTTCCCATGTTAATAGTACCAACAATATTAACGACAGCAATCTATGTACACAGAAAAGGTTTTGGCAACATTGCGATTTTAACCCCCTTTCAGCATTTATGTTTGTATTGTACTATGTTTGTGTGATTATTTTGTGACGCACAATAAATGGATTTTAGGCATGCGTCAGATACAACCAAATATGAGCATCACGTGTAATACAAGTATCTGTAAATATCAAGTTTCAGAAAACTGAAAGTTGAAAGTTATTGGTATGTGGAATGGTGGCATGTCACTGAGGGTTATTGCAAGAGTTGCTCCTCCATCAACTATCAACCCTTCTGAGAATCACAAAACTTTATCCTCACATATCAAGTGGCTTGTTTAGCACAGAGTGGCCTTCAGATTGTCGTCTTTTTGCCCCAGACAACAAGGCAGAATTAGGAGTTTAATTGTTATCAAACACGATGTCACGGGAGGTCATGGAGAAAGGTCCACTGATAGGGCAAAAGTCGTTTTTTTTCATTCATGACTGATGACCGAGCCTCTGCTTTCGCAGAAATACAGCACGTGCACAACGGAATATCTTACTGCAAGTTCCGTTTGACCTGGTTCATTTGTGCACACGCTCAGTCATCATGGACGATAAAGCAGGGCCAACGTCCATGTGACGTTTGCCGCCAGGAGCCCGTAAGTGCAAGGAGCATATTTGAGGCATATTGAGGAATACGCAAGAGGGATTGAATACTGACTCGGGAATCATTGGAATCGGTTTTCCATCAAGAACAGAATGCATTACCTCAACAGCGAAGTCAGCGCCGGATAGTAACAGAGGAGGGTCACGTATATACATGAATTGCTGTTACATCATATAATGACACCGTGTTCAGTCATTGATGTTCATTTGGTATCTTTGCTTGTACCATGTTTGCTTCTCTGCACAAACTATATGTTTAAGATCATTCTGCTTTGTAGTTGTTCTTTGAGGGCAAGGGCCATCATATGTATACCGTTGCTGCAAAGCCAGGAACAGACGGATCATGGTTTGTCACCTGTAGCACGACCAGCCGCGGGTATATCAAACGGGGCCTTAATCGCCCTTATTCTGATTCATGGTTGGTCAGCAACATGCCCGTGGTACAATGCTAAACGAATTTCATTTAGGACTGTCTTACTGACTGCGTTAACAAGTAAATGTAAAACTACAGTAAAATGGGAATTATTACTCATGAGCAAATACTGGAGCACTACATTTCGACGTTTTTGTTTCAGGTGTGTGGTCCCAATCCAAAATAGTATTTTTCAAAGTATTCCCAGATCTGGACCTACAGCGCACAGTTGACACTCAAATGCAATACAACTCTATTGCATTCCTGTCTCCAGAAACATTGATTGGAAGTCATGTCATTGGAAATGGTGGTGTGCACGTATTGGATATGTCTGGGAATTTTCTGAGGACATTACAGTTTAACAGTAGCTACCTAAGCGAACCGTACAGCATATGCACCTACGACGGCAACTGCATAGTTGGGGACTTAAAGAATCACGCGATAACATGTTTCAACCAAACGGGGAATATACTGTTTACGTTTCAACCAGTCGACAAGAAGTTCAAAGGACTGCTGACAGTGAAGGCTCACAGAGGTTACATCTATGCTTCTGACAGAGAGGGCCACAGAGTAGTTCAGTTGACTGCGCATGGGAAGTTTGTGAGAGATGTCCTAACAAAAGAGGATGGTATCAAAGAACCACAAGGTATCTGTATCACTGATGACAACCTCCTCTATGTATCAGTGTTCAAGAGCTACATCAGAGTGTATCGTATTGAATGACATTGTGCTTACATATGTTAACATTAGAGAGATACACACTAGGACATACAGCAGCATCTGTGTGTACTCTGTCGCTTGCAATTGTGCTTGCATAAACAGGTTTACAGGTAGTTCAGGCAGTGTACCATTATATTACTGATTCGAGGACCACACGTTGTCAGATGCTGTACGAGTTCAGAACCGGCCCTATGTAGGTTCAGAAGCGGGCCTTTCAATTTGTCCGCAAAAATATGATTTTACGTATATTTCCAACCGACAGAATGTGACTTGGTTACAGTAGTGCAACTTTTAGATAATAAATGCAGTTGTATTCGGGCCGCCAAATTTGTGATTTATTCACAGTCATTAAATGAAAAATGTGGACTAGCGAAGAGCAGTTTATACATGAACGGGAAAATACAGTGAAGCATTATTGAAGCGCCTAGACAATCTAAAGGAGATACGACTCCAGACACAAGGGATCAAACTGATGACACTCGTACGTATTACTTATTAGGAAGCCAAGAGCCCACAATATGAAAATGTATGCCTCACGCCAAGTAAGGATAACTGGAAATAGATACACACTTTGCGCAAATGTGAGCGTTATTACTTTTCAGCATCCTAATAATGGTTGAATGATGGCCCAGAACCCAGAACACATTGCACACAGAAGCGAGGTTGATGTAGATGTTAGGGGCACCAACAATCGTAACCACGGGATGGGAAACTTCAAAGTAGACATTTCGTAAGGAGTCTCGTGTAATACCGCCGTGATTAGCGACACATTCATAGCAGCCCCAATGGCCAACAAGTATGTTTGTGGTTGAACAAGTGCTCCGTATTCCTTTTGCAAACGACAAAATGCTGTCCAGGTCCGTGAAAGTGCTAGAATTAATGATGATATCCAGTGCAATTGTGTGGCCTCACTTTGTATGACAGATGGATCGGCTGAATGTGTCTTGGCATGAGTTTTTCCAGACGCAATTGCTCTTAAATAGGACGTACAGCATCAATGTGTTGGGCGAATACATGGTGCGAACCTGTGTATTTCACGATTCACTACCCATTATATACTCGGCGTCATTAATAAAGGGTCAAACTATTAGTAACTCTATTTCCCAAAAGATTGAAAATTTTCGTTTTTGTTCGAAATATATGCAACTGAATGTTCTACAAACGTTTTAACAGGGTGGAAAAAGAGATCAAGCAGTTGAAATGTCATTATCCCGTTCTTTCTGTTACAAATGGCACAAATGGGTGGGGGCTACTTCATACAACTGCTCTTTGTTCGTGTTGTTTGAAGGTGATATCTGTCTGTAGGTCACGATGTGTGTGTGTGTGTGTGTGTGTGTGTGTGTGTGTGTGTGTGTGTGTGTGTGTGTTAATCTTTACATGTATAATGATGTCTAAAATTACTTCTTTCCATTATACCGAAGGTGAGGGTCGTGCTGATGATATAAACACTGGTTTGCTTGGCATATACTCACGTACGGAAAGGAACATGTAGTTAGATTATGGCATAGTGGTGGAGGGCATTTCGAAATTAAGTATAGAAGAGAAGATTTTGCCGAGAATACTACCCTATAAGTATCGGGATTATCAAAGTCAAAGTCCGATTGGTTTAAGGAGAACAATTGCATATTTGACGAGACTGTGCATATGTGTATGTCGCGAACATCTGATATCATCGACTAACGGTAAAGGTAAAACTTCCAGCAAAACCTCGCGTGATGTACCCCCTGTGCAACCCGGTGGCTGCTGGTACAAACTGTCAGAACACACAGCAAAACTCCTCAACGTTTAGAAATACATTCATGTTATAATTATGTTTCTTTGTATAATTACTTATACATTGCTACGAACAAAAGGTGGGCATCTTGCGCAATAGGAACGAGAAGGATCTGTGCACATAAACAGTTTAAGTTTAACTCCCTTTCAGCATTAATGTTTGTATGTTTGTGTGCTTGTGGTATTATTTTATCACCCACCATACGTGGGTTTTAGACATTCATCAGCCATGATCACAGTTCAGTATCATGTGTAATACATATCAAGCTTCAGTAAACTGTTCTTACAACTCGGTAACTCCATCGACTTCGTTGTTGATAAATACTAAGGGGCATACTCAACTGACAACTCAAATATAGAACGTTATTGGTATGTGCAGTGATGTCATGTCACAGGAAGTATTGCGAGAGACGTTGGTTGTCATTCATCAACTCTCAGGGGACTGGCCACAAAACATCAGTCAGTTAACGGATCGCCAGCGTACAGGCTGACCACACGTGTCAGCACTTGAGGACAGAATGGCCCGTCTCAGACTCACAAGACGTCCGTTCAGGTCAAATGTTTTGTTGTTTTTTTAAATCAGAGCTGCTTCCACATCGTCTGTTGTCCCAACAGAACGATCCGAAATTGCCTAAAAACATATCACAGGGGCCTTGTTCTCCCCAAAGCACAAGAACGTCACGGGGATTAGAGGTCAAGGGATAAGCTCCACTGGTTTGGCGAAAGACCGTTTTATTCATTCATGACTGATGGCCGACCTTCTATTAGCTGCTGCAGAAACACTGTATATATACAACGGAATATCATGATTGTAAACTTGACCTTGTCACGATCGGACAAAATCGGAATGGACAATGGTACATCACTGACACACAAGACACATCTGTTGTACCACATTTACTTTACCTACCTCTGAACATTCGTCATGGACGACGAATCGAGGCAACGTAACGTGTATGAGTTTTGCAGCTTCTTACGCCAGGAGTCCAGATCTTCCTTGCATGGAGCATATTTGAGACTTTTGGGGCCACAGATCTAGAGTACGCACGGAGTATAGATGAGGTGAGGTAAAATGGGGTTTAACGTCAACCTTAATTTCACACTTGAGAACATTTCGCTCATATGACGAAGTGCATGTGAGGCTGTGTCTACTTGCCCAGACTAGATCTGATTTTATAGAGCGAGCTCACTGAGATACCATGCCTCAGGTAAGCATGAATACCCCATTCAGACAACTCATAATGACTCCGAGGGGACCGTTCCTTTTTGAACCAATTGCTCTTACCACTACTGGGTGGAGGTGCTAGAGGGGGGTTGAGTACTAAATCGAGATGTATTGGCCTGGAAAAGAGGACATCATGATGCCATGACTGAGTATCGCTACTGGCCGCCTTGAAGCTGGGGAGTGTGTGAACAGGACAGTTGTCGCCCCTGTTTTGAGGCACTTCCATCAGCGCAATCGATTGGTCAGTGTCGTAGCGTCCGTGACTGGAACCTTAGAACTTGAGGCGTGTCTGGTTTAGTGATGACTTACGATTTCTTCTTCATCGACGAGACGGAAGACAACATGTGTACCGATGGAGATTTGAACGTTTTGCCAATGATTGCATTCTACAAGTGGGCAGATTCGTTGGAGCCAGTGTCATGGTGTGGGGAACAAATATCCAGCACACAAGGATCTGATTTAGAGGTGGTTCGTGGGAATGTTAGAGCACATTGGTGCATCAACGAAGCCCTTGCACATCACATACTTCTGATTATGGACCGACCGAAGGAGCTGTTTTAGACAGAACAATGGTTACGGTCTTCTACCGTGCCAATTCTAACGGAATTGCCTTGTCATGGCCTTCCCGATCATCAGATCCAAACCCGATAAAACATCTTTGGAATATTCTATGAGGGTATGATGATTCATAGAATAAGTTAAATCGGGGTGCCATATTCATAATATGAAAGCTATGAGATGTTGCGATTCATTTTTAATGTGTATTTAATCATTTATTCTTCACACCGATCCTTAAACAAAGGGCCATCATATGCATACCGTTGCTGCAAACCAGGATGAAATGCATCGGGGTTTCACACCTCCCGTACGACCAGCCGTTTCATTGTCACAAGGCCGAGAGATCCGTTCCACAAAATTATTTTAGCTCTTCGTCCCTAGTCCGTGTTTATGTATGGAGGCAAAAGGCCATTGTTCAGTCGACAAGCGATATGATACGACTCATTCTGATCCATAGTTTGTCAGACTCATGCCCTTGGAATAATGCTTAACATGTATGATTTAGGGTTTTGCTGCCGGATAAAAATGTGAACCTACAGCAAACTGAGAATTATTACACATGGGCAAATGCTGGAACATTACATTTCACATGTTAATGACATTTTATTTTTGGTTTCTGGTGTGTGGTACTAAGATCAAATGATATTTTGAAAAGTATTCATAGAGCTGGATCTGCAGCTTAATACTGACACAACAACTACATACAGCTCTATTGCATTCCTGTCCCCAGTCACATTAGTTAGAAGTCATGTTAGGAGGAATGGTGCAGTGGACGTACAGGATGTGTCTGGTAACGTTCTGAGGACATTTGACAATAGCCACTTCAGCCACCCGTACAACGTGAGCAGCTACATCGGCATTTGCTTTGTGGGAAACCACGCAAGAATGTTTTTCAACGGCATGGGCAGTAAGTTATTTAAGGAGTCGATGAGGAGTTCAAACGACCGTTGACAGTGAAGGCTCAGAGAGGCTACATTTTATGACAGAAAGGGTCACAGAGTAGTTCAGTTGACTTCAGATGGGAAGTATGTGAGAGATGTCCTCACAAGAGAGGATGGTATCGAGGAACCGCAAGGTATCTGTGTCACTGATGACAACCTCCTGTATGTCTCAGTGCTCAACAGCTATATCAGACTGTATGTGTGTGTGTGTGTGTGTGTGTGTGTGTGTGTGTGTGTGTGTGTGTGTGATGGAACTTGTGTGCGTACATGTATGATTATACGTGTGCTTCACCTGACCCTCCCCACCTCCCCTACATGCACCCCACACAACACTTCACCACGTACACCCTCATGATTGTGGCTCACTATCACTATCACTATATTTCTCTGTAACTGTGTCAGGCTTGTCTGTCTGTCCATACAGGAGAAATGGTTCGGTGGATTTATCGTACTAGCCTGAAAAGGGTGTAGCCGGGATGAAATAGCTTCATATCTGTCTCAAATAGATTCATATACGTCTCCAACGATGTCATGACTCCCGCAAATAAATTCATACCTGTGTCTAACAGTTATCAAGTGCAAAGTGTACATCGTTTACATTGAATGGGATTGCCACCCCATTTTAAGGGTAGATCTTGAAATGTTTTTTACGACAGATGGAGCTCACCACACCGTGAACACCTGATAGCAGTGCCAGTGTGATTCTGATGATAGAACCGTATTATGGATTATAGCAGTTATTTCTTATGTCTTGGGAAATGTGTTACAGTAATATCAATAGGAGGAGTGCCCCATACATGAAAGGTAGGGCTATGACAGTAACAATTATAATGAATACGAATAATAGTACGTCACGCACAGAGACACACAAGGAGCATAGCAACCAATCTAACAAATAAACGCTAGGGCGGCTTCAACCTTTGGACACGCATTAGTGTTCGAACAATCGGTGTGTCAGTATGTCGTTTTATTTTATAAGTCCCTTCTTATTTACTTGACCAGAAAGGTTGGATCATGTGCACACGTCATTGTGATAGTCTAGTGAATGTGGTGTGTCTAGTGGTCCATGAAAATATAGACAATGCACCCAACAATATCTCAATATGGAGTGTTTGTTATTTTTATACCCATCACTGAAATAAATTATTTAAGACGTGATCACGCGTACAATGTCATGTTGATGTCTTCACTTGTATAAAAACTACCTTTATATATGAGTCAGAAGGGGTTTGATCTCCCTGACATGATTTACCTTTACGTGAAACGTACATCATATTGAAAAATCCTAAGCCAGCTGCAGTTACCTCCCTTACACAAACACTCCGGTCGTATCAAGGAAGTGTTGTACCCCGCAGTGTGGACGATCGTTGTGGCTTCAAGGGTAAGGGCCTTAGTTATCACTAATTGTATACTTAGCATATATTGACTCACATTAGTAAATGTGTGCACTTCAAGGGCTGCTCTGGCAACCAAATGTCATGTGAAATCCCAAACCACATGCTTGAACATGCACAGCCGAATTTGACCACGAATCGACCCAAACAATATTCTCACGTTATGTCCTTCTATTCGATTACTTTGTAAATCAAAACATATTATGTCTAAGGTGGAAGAGGATTTCCCTGATGAAAAAAATAAATTCAAGCCGTTACTTTTAGAATATAGTAAACAAATGCTAATAATGCGAATGGATTACCTCCCTTCCTAACAATCCCAACTTGGACGACATTCGACCTGGATAGTGAGTGAGGAAGAGAGTATTGCTTCACGTTGGTTTTAGAAGTTTTCTAACAATGTCACGGCAGAGGGCACCACAAAAGTGCTTCACAGAATACACCAATGCGGTAAATCGAACCCGAGTCTTTGGCATGACGACTGAACGCATGAACCAATGCCCAAGAATTTTCTCCATATGCTAAACGAGCAATCCACAAGATGTCTTAGACCTTGCCGCATCTGTAACTCATGAAACGTAACATGGTTACTACAAGGTCCAGAGAAGTATGATTCTGTCTTGGAATTTGTAGATCCCACTACAGATGGCTGGAATATGTGACTGTTATTCAACAACTCCGCAATAATTCGGCTAAATCAAATCTGTAAAAATCGAATGTTGAGCAGGTAAACCCTGGGATTTAAGTAATCGGTGTTTTTCGTAAAAACAACAGCAATGTAACAGAGATTTTATAGGGTGTTATAGTACGCAATGGTGTGGGCCGTTGCTGACGATATAAAACACTGGTTTGCTTGGTGCGGTCTCACGTATTGATATTCAAGGCATATTTCTTACTGTCTATACGCATGTTTGCAACAATGCCCAGCGATTCCATTTACGAGTGAGTGACCGCTACACGTATCTAACTCATCAAGCTGGTATGTCTCCTTCATTTTAGAGCGAACTCAAGCATGTCAGGACGGCGCACATCGAGCAGGCTGAGGGTCCTTAGAAGTTCCTTGTTGAAGTCCCCTCAAAAGTCCTCAGAAAAGACTCCGGCAAAACCAACACCATATTCGCGCCCGGGAAGGAAATGCGCCTCAAAAGGTAGAAACACCTACACAGTGTCAAACCTGTCATACGCCCTGCCCTGCCCTGGCAGGAACACCCGGGTTCGATTCCCCATATGGGTACAATGTTTGAAGCCCATTTTCTGGTGTCCCCCGCCGTGATATTGCTGGAATATTGCTAAGAAGTGGCGTAAAACTAAACTCACTCACTCACTCACTCAAGGAAATGGAATTTTCAGTATGCTTTGTGGTAGGTAGACTTGGATAGGACATGCTCACATTTGAGGCATAATGTGAACAATGCAATTTCCATATTTTGACTTTTCATGTTGTGCCAGTGTTGTTTCAGGTTTAACTATTTACGTTGTAGTTGCCCGTGATGCCGACGGACACTGCCGTTGGGAAGTATACGATCACCATGTCTCATTATGATCTGATAATAATTAATAAAGATGCAATTCACGATTCAGATAGGATCGCATTTCAGACTGTGCGTTGGTCAGAGATCGATTATGATAAAGGACTATGGTTTGTCTTTCTTATTTACTACATGAAAATGAAAGAAGAGGACACATTGAAGTGTTTCATGAGTGTATTTTTCTGTAAGTGTATTTTCACTGTTCCACCTTCGAAGATCCGGATTATAATTTGTCTTCAGCAACATGTGCTAATGTCAGAGACAATGGAAGGGAAAATTTGGTTAAGCTGTCTGACTTACGTCACATGTTATCGTATGCCAGTTACGTATATCGATGCTGGTGATGTCAGCCATTTGATGCTGTTGAAATATCTGAAATACTACTGAATGCGGCATTTATCAAGTAACTACACAAAGAAAGGCTAATGACAGACAATTAGATTGTGGCCTGTTGGTTTTATGGTAGCCATGTGGAGGAGATTTCTAAATTTGTTGCTCTAGTGACAAAAATGGTTTCCGATGTAAGTTTTTATTTTGATTAAACGTTTCCGAATGATTTAAGGTGAACAACTGACAAGACTTGGTGTATGTATATGACGGGTGCTACCCATGGGGCAGATTACACTCGCCTTTTCGTGAACACCTGGTGTCATCACCATTTCATAGTGATTAGTAAATACAAGCTTCGTCATGTTATCGCACAAAGACAATCAGTGGGTTGTCTAAGGTCCAGACTCGATTTATTTACAAACACCGTACAAGTGCGATATTGCTGAAACAAACATATACTGATAATGTACTCACAACTGTATCCGCCATGTTTGTTAATGCTCTCTGAGCCCAAAGGGCAAGGGTAACATGAACAAACATGGAGGACACATCAACCCATAGGCAACAAAGGATCAGTGAACAACGTGTTTATCTTACCGAACACCTCAATGTTACTTTTGAACTGTTTTAAGCACCTGTATCGGATCGTACACTTCAGCGAACCCGTGTGAACCCGTGTGAACCCGTGTGAACAAAACAGTTCGAATCTTGCTATTGCTGTTTTTCCTACATGTAGTGTCTCAGTAAAGTCACTGCGTTGTCACCTTTCATGTCTTAGTATTCACACGGTCTAAGTTTGAACGTTTTGTCAAAATTTATTTATTGGAATGCCAGGCAAAATCTTTTCGTAGCCATCGCTAGATTTTGCAGACGACACAAGAAAAAAAAACAGATTTAGAGTTATCTCCCTTCTATCGTCTCGCATTCTCACAACGTCGGTAATTTCCGTACACCATACGTGAGTCAATGTTATTGGAGATAAAGAAGTACAACCACGAAATACCGAATGAGTTGCCACTGGCAACGGGGCGCATGGCAATGCACCTCGTCTTTAAGTGGGGTACACTGATAATAATAGATGAGCGCTCAGCCAGTCAGAAGGCGACATGTACGTGTGAGGTAAGATAAGTGGTAGTGTTCCATGGCTGGCGTATCTTGGCTTCTGGATCATGTGAGAAGCGGCCAACCAACTAGAGCTGCAGAAATGAGATACGTGATTTTCTGAACTGAAATCTCTTCCGCTTACTTCCATACAGATCCTGAAGGAAAGACCAAAAGTAAACCTATTGAGACAAACGAACAGAAGACCTCGAAGTCGACCTCTAAAGGCAATGATAAACAGTCCAGACAAGCGTTGCCTGATGTACCACCTATTCAACCGACTACTGTTCCGGAAAGATCACAACTAATAGAAATTATTGAAAATACTCCAGGGTGCCGATGTGGTAGCCTTTTAATAATGGATATATTGGTGATGACACTCGAGGGGGCTACTGCTATACTGACGTCTGACAGAGACAACGAATCTGTAAACGCATTATACAGGGAAGGGGGTGAGGAGAGGACGAGCACACTCCCCACTAGTCAGTGTCTGACGAACTTCACTATCATCGAGGACAACCTGGTGGCTGCTGGTACGTACAAACAGTATTAACGAACGCAGTCTACACAAACAGAAAAATGTATTGCAAGGTACGAGTTGTACCCCCTTTCAGCAGTAATTTCTGTTTGTATCATAATCATATATATGTATCACAATAAATGGGTTTTAGATATGTATCAGTTACGACCAATGGTGAGCATCACGTGTGCCGCATTTGGCCTTCATTAAGTAAATATCATGTTTCAGTACATTGATATTACAGTTCGATGACATGGAGAATTAATCGATTTCGTTGTTGATAAAAAATATGGGGAATCCTCAATGCTCCATGGCCAGGAAATATCACTGCATTTATTACACTAATGGCCGTCAGTGTTCAGGCTGACCACACGTTACAGATCCTGGGGACAGAATGACCCTTCTCAGAAACGTAAGACATCATCCGTTCATGTCAAATGGCTTAATGAAAACAGACCGGCTTTCACATCGTCGTGTGTCCCAACGGAATGGCACGAAGTCGTCTAAAAGACGATACTCTGTATTCCCAGAGCACAAGGCAGCATTTTAAGTTTGTGTCAAAAAGTCCACTGATCGGGCGAAAGACGATTTTATTCATTTATGACTGATGGCCAATGCTTGTGTTTGTAGCCACAAAAACACTGCATATGCACAATATCTTGCAGCAAGTCCCGTTTGATGGGGGGCATTGGTGCACACAAGCTCCGGTTTTCATGGACGACAGAGCCAGGCCATATTGTCCATTTTACGTTGGTGGCTTCTTACATCAAGGAGTGATAGCAACTGCACCTTAGCTGCCAGGAGACCAGTCCTTTATTGCATGGTCGGATGATATATAGTTTAGAATCAGTTGCAAAAGCTCCTTTGCTATTGGTAATGGTACCATATGGATCCTATGGCAAATATGGATTGTTTCGATCTTTTGTTTTGTGTGTGTGTGTGTGTGTGTGTGTGTGTGTGTGTGTGTGTGTGTGTGTATTTACTCATTTACACATCAGTCACTACGCAAATGGTCACCATATGAATACTGATGCTGCAAAGCCAGAAAAAAGCATATTTTTCTCACCTGTAGCACGACCGGCCATCACAAAGCCGGGAAATTCGTTCCACAAAACAATCTTAGCTCTCCGTCCTTATCATGTTTTGATGAGTGGGAGAAACGGGTCATTGTTCAGTCAACATTCGATATGATATGGAACGGAGCCGTATTCACACAGATTCTGATCCACGGTTTGTCAGCAGCAGCCTTGGAATAACTCTTAGCGTCTGCGTACTGCATTTACAAATAAATGTGAAACTGCATTGTGAATTATTCCACATGAGCAAATGATTGAACACTGCATTTCAAACTGTCATTTTTGTTTCAGGCGTGTGGTCCCATTTCAAAATAATAGTTTTCAAAGTATTCCCAGATCTGGATCTTCAGCGCACCATTGACACAAACACACGATACAGCTGTATTGCATTCCTGTCTCCAGGAACATTAGTTGGAAGTCATGTAGGTAGGCGTGGTGGAGTGGACGTATTTGATATGTCTGGGAATATTCTCAGGAAATTTGACAGTAGCCACTTCGGCGACCCGTACAGCGTATGCACCTACAACGGTAACTGTATAGTTGGAGATGAAAAGAATCACGCGATAATGTGCTTCAGCGAAATGGGGAATATGCTGTTTAAAACTGAAAAGATATTTCAAGGGCTGTTGTCAGTGAAAGCCCACAGAGGTTACATCTATGCTTCTGACAGAGAGGGTCAGAGAGTAGTTCAGTTGACTGCAGATGGGAAGTTTGTGAGAGATGTCCTCACAAGAGAGGATGGTATCGAGGAACCACAAGGTATCTGTATCACTGATGACAACCTTCTCTATGTTTCAGTGATCAACAGCTACATCAGAGTGTATCGTATTGGATGACATTGTGCTTGCATGTGTTCACATTTACAAGATATAAAAATGTATCCGTTGAAATACACAGCAAAATCCGTGTGTATCATATTGGACTACACATTTACCAGATACTGACATGTCGCATTAGTCAACATTGTACAAGATACCCTTTGAAGTATGTATACAACGACATCAGTGCCTCTTTTTCGTAAGACACTGTGAACACACACCATGTAGATATCAGCAACGCGTTTTAGCTGCTTAAGTAGTTTTTCATAGTAACTTATTGTATTTTTTAACGCTAGCGCCTCGCCAATTTAGTCTGATTATTAGGTCGGTTTGAATAACAGATGAACAGGTGCAAGTAGGAATGACAGCCATTCGCACTATATGTGTTATTTGTATAATCGTTTTTGTCAAACTTGCATTTATGTGCCCTTGCGTTTTACAGTACCTGTATGTCTATCATAACTTGTTCACTGGGCACGAGTGGGTCGTGGATTGATCTACCCTCGATGTTTGTTTATGTTCCATGAGCCCGAAATGTACCACGCTCGTAAGTGTAACGTGTAAATGTAACGAAGAGCGCTTAGCCAATAAGAAAAACGATTTTTATGTGTGAGGTAAGATAAGTGTATTTTACACTTGCCATACATCATGTAAGTATCATGTATCTCTCTTGTAGTGCAAGTATAAAATATTTTATGTATACATATTCAGTACCAGTAATTGACAAAGATTACTGAAACGACATAGCAAATAAGTCTTTGATAACCGTTTACACTGTGCCTTGTTGAATGTTCATCGTTCGTCAGCATGTCTGCTTGATGAGCCATGACTTTAAACATTAACTGACCAATTACGGTCTCGTTTTGGTTGGTTTTTTTTGTTGTTTTTTTTGGGTTGTTTTATTTATGCGTGTGACATAATGTGTATGCATGTATCTAACTGTTTCTTAATACGTGTCTGTGGTGGAATTGCTGTGCGTGCATGTGTGATTATACGTATGCTTTATCTACTCACCACCCAACCATGCACCCTACACAACACTTGACCACTCCCTCATGATTGTGGCTGACTGTCACTATCACTTTATTCCTCCGTGTGTCTCACTATTACTATATTTCTCCGCAACTGTGTCAGGTTCGTCATAACAACCCTGGGTGACTGGCCATACATGAGAAATATGGGAATTTCAGGGACCTTGTGACCCTGCCCTACATGCACAGTTTACATTGACGGACACACATACTACCTCCGGTAGTAGGGTTATATCTGGATCATGTTTATATCCGGTGCTTCTGACCTCATCCATCAAATACAGGTATTATGGGAACTATACCTTGTCATACTGCCAACATAGGGTCTAGGATGAACCCACCTTACAAGACATCCTAACATTCTATCTGCATTATTCTTTGATAAATGTCCCGGATATATTCGCTGCCACAGGGTTCCGGATTTCAATCCAGAGAGCATCTTTCATGCGCTACTCACATTTTCGTCAACATCACCCAAAGCCACAGAATAATTGACAGTTGTGAAAAGGTCCTAGTCTGATTGCCAGTACACTGAAACAGATACCCAATGTAATATCTCTCACGATAACGAGAGTGGTAAATTCTGTTTGTTATTTTCGTGGCATGTCTGTTTGTTGTACTCAGCGATATGCTCTAATATTCGAATTTGAACCAGTCAGTCTAGTGACTTGGATAATGAGCATCAATATACACGACGAGGACACGATGACGTACATCCAGCGATCCCGTTAGTCACCTCTTACGAGAACGCAGCATGGATCACTGTAGACTAGTCTAACCCGTTACAGGATGTTGTAGGAAGAGAATGGAGAGTCGACGATTATTGAAGCGCCTTGAGTATCTGAAGAAGATGCGTCTCAAAACACAAGGAGAGCTAAGTGATGACAAGCTTCTTGTATCACTGACCATGGCTATGGCCATGAGCCGACAAAGTCATGGGCCAAGTAGTGAATAACGCCAAGTAGTGAATAACGTCAATTAGTGAATAACGCCAAGTAGTGAATAACGCCAAGTAGAGAATAACGCCAAGTACGGAATAAGGCCAAGTAGTGAATAACGCCAAGTAGAGAATACCGCCAAGTAGTGAAAAACGCCAAGTAGTGAATAACGCCAAGTACGGAATAAGGCCAAGTAGGGCATAACGCCAAGTAGAGAATAGCGCCAAGCAGGGAATAACTAGAAAAATACGTAACACTTGCTAAAATGTAAGCGATATTACTTTTAGGCTGGTGATAATAGCTGCATACTAATGATAAATATATTGAAAGTAGTTATGACTGGCCCACGTTCCTTTGCAAATGCCAGAATGTTGAACTTAAAAAGCCCCTTGAATTCAGTCCAATTCAGTTCGACTATTTCAAGGTCTCATAAAGCACCTTGATGGTGGTATACATGTATACAAATACATATAAAATTCAAGGCGGCCGACAACCACAAGAAAGCAACAAACTGACATATTTTTTTCAGACAAGACATGATAGGTATAATATATTTTGATAAATTTTACTAAATCTCGAGATTTTATTGCAGATGGTGTTTTGTAAACATCGTTACATTAGGCAAAGAAGTTAGATGAGTGGGTAAATGTTGCTTGTTCAAAGTACCTAGTGCATTGCAATTAAACATTTAAATGTTCATCTGCGATGCACAATTGACACGTTTTATCATAAATCGGAACATTATACCAGCGACCCGTCTCAATGGGTACACTACGCTTATATGATCATAATCTCAACAGCGGGAAAGAAATACGTTTTGAAAGTATATGTGCATCAAAGTTTGGAAATGACTCCAGATGATGGCAATAAATTCCCTTGGGACTATAACTGATACTATTTTACAAGTTTGAGATAAAGTGATCTTTAAGAATAAGTTCAACTTTTGACACCAGCCGCTGGGTTGTACAAATTGAGGGATTTTAACAATATGCAAGAGTTCAGTATTGTTCTAATACTAATATATATTCAAAGAGCGAGATTCGGGAATTGCCTTTGAGGTGATAAATAATTGTAACTTAACTTGGTTAGTTTAAAACACCTTGGTACGATAATTTGTGCCAAATGTTTATTAATTGCCCATATATAGGAAATTGTCCTAGTTCCCCATACAACATCAAACGAGAGGTTTAATTTCGTAATCCGAAAATGAGTCTTCAGAATATTAATTGAAGTTTGTTCAAAATGTCAAGATTTTCGAAACACGAGACTTCTGCACCATAGGTAAAGACAAGTGTTACCATGAAGTGAAAGCTAACAATAAACAGTCTAACGGTAAGTCTAACGTCCTAGCTTTTAGGGAGTTTACTGTTTATTGTATCAAATAGGACCTCCATCATTGTAATACACATTTTGTCAAATAACCAATATATGTCATGATACTGTTTTCAAAGTGTAGGTAGAATAGCCCAAACGCTAAATATATACGTTTGTGTGGTAATCCGGTTGGTTAAGACTAGGAAAACATGTATACTACAGGGAAGGGTTGAAGAATCATATAAGCTCAGGCACATGTCAGTGTTTATGCCAAATTGGCCATGCTCTTGTTTTCGGTTTGGTGATCCAACTCGTACGCGTCCTCCTGCAGGAAGCAAATGTACTGTAAGTCTCCATGGTTCCCAGCATAGTAATCTACCTTTAGTTGTTGCCAATATAAAGTCTGTTTTGCCTTGTATTGTCATCTATAGTGAAACTGTTCTAGATCTAATTACTACTTTTAAATTGGAAGCTATGGCAATCTGGTTCTTTTACAGTCCTTCGTTGAGAGTTTTTTTAAATTCACTGTTAATTATTGCATCTGAAATTAATTGTTCTTGTCATGATATGGCTGCAATATTGCCTGTGTGACGATAGATTTTAGATCAGTCACTCACTCCTCTCGACCCCAAGCCTATATCCGATAAAACTGGCTAATTTTGATCATTTGGGGGCTATGAGTCACATTAACGTCACTGGGGAAACTGATTCGGACAGCTTTGCCCGATTGTGTATTTAGAAAGAGAATGTTTAGGTATTATACATTTTCAACACTATTCAGAACAGCTACCTCTACATTTTTACCTTTTTTGTAGCAACGTATAACATTTTGAAATGTCAATCTTTTTTGAAAAAAAACCCGTCTGTTTCAAAATATGCGCTGGCGCCTTCCGAAATAATTGCAAGCTGTATTTGGCTTTGTGTTTGGGTCCCGTGTGATGCAAATATATAATAATGTATGAAAATAAGCTAAACAGAAAACTCGTGATATGAGTCACCATCACGGCGCCAACACATTGTCACTTTGGCATCAGCATCACAAGATGAGGTCACCTTATGATTAACAGAGTGTGAGAGAGGTGGTAATTATATGGAACTGACTCACATGACATCATTTACACACTGTAAATTGATATCTAGTTGAAATGTGATATTGCACTATGATGACCATACTTCACATGTTTTTAAATGCATCGTTGTTGCCTCAGATATGAAAGGTGTAGGACATATCCAATAACCTTTACGTTTGTGTAAAAGGGGAAAATGTGAGGTTTGTGAAACAACTTTAAGGAAGAATGTGCGAATATGCTGGTGACGTCACAAATTTAAGCAGGCGGAACCAGGAGCCTGCCAAAGATTCCGAGTCAAAGCGCAGAACTGGCCTGAAAGAGCTCTTCACAGCTGCCTATTATTCTTTGGCTTTGGTTGATGTTGATGAAAAAATATACTGATTCAAAAAAGAAACTTCACATTCTTTCTTCAGGGCATTACAACAGAACAAGAGATGGTAAGATGGTTAAATTGTTATTATGGCATTGTTGAGATCTGTGTGATGAACTCGATACAGTGCCCCAATCAGTTCCATTAGGCTACACCGCCGTTCCTAAACATAAGTATACAAAATGTCAAGTCACAAGAATAAAATTTCGAATGGAGATTGGCTGCCCGCAACCGATTTCGAATGGTCTGTGAGGACAATTGACTTCTAAATACATCAGCCCTGGTTCGTGTAGCCGACAGAAATCTGTCACGTAGGACGATTTGAGGTGACGTAGGACGTCTTCTGCTCGTGACGTCACACGTGGACGACCCGACCTTGGGCGATCAGAAAGGGTGCCAGTTTGTTGTAGACGACCTCGCAAGTCATACACAGTACGACGGCTGCATCCCATTGCTTCATAACTGACCTTCCCGCTTGCAACATTCCAACGGCACATTTGACAATCGTGGCATTTAAAGTACCGTTAGAAATGTGGTTTAAAAGTGTTTTTTCAGTTCTTGAGGCCAATGCAAACAAAAACTTCGATGCGAAGATCACGTGATCGACTGCACGTGCAAAACCTGATTTGGCACTAACGTCATATGCACGACGAATGGATGGGTTTGAATGGATTTTGATAACGTTTGTCTAGAGTCGAAAGCTAGGGATCCCATTTCGGATACATAGATGTATCATCAGAGAAATATTATTCATTATTTTTAATAATTACATTTTGTGAAGTTTCCTATTGAATATATTGAGTATATAATAGTCAAGTACATCTCATAGATTCTCTACTGAATGAAATACGGGGCCCTTGGTGATGACGACAGCACATTTATGTTCAGATTCAATCAGTACACAGACGTTCTGCGTTGGGATTAAGATTGTTATGTTCGAAACGTGGCTAGTCAGACAAAGAAGGATAGACCTGCTCAAACCCCTTGAACTCAACCATCCGCTTTTACGCTCGTTTTTGACGGCGATATACGCCACAAATCTCTAAAATACCTGCTATAATGGTACTACATTGGGGTGTGGGGATGTTGTGCTCTGGGCAAAATCGAATTGTCTGACCACTGCCAACCAGACCCACGTCGACCAGTAGTCTCGTATCACACGTCGTTATCGAGTTTCGCAGGATGTTATTTTTTTCAAAATTCGCTTTCCTTACGGGATAGTTTTTGCAAACAATATGTAAAATATGTTCGGATAACGATACACGCAGGACAATCTATGACAAGCACGGACAATAGTTTACTCCACGGACCCATAGCAAATACAGTTTGAAGGAATTAATGAGCAGTGGAACAAGATCTCCTTTAAGTTACTCTTCAAATACTTCATAGAAATATGGGCACCTCATCATTGATAAGTACCTGACGTATTTTATAAATAGTGACCAAACTGAATATGAAACACCAGATTGAGTAATTTGGCAAGCCGTGTTTCAGATTGAGTGAGTGAGTTTTGTTTTACGCCGCAACATTCCAGCCATATGAAAGCGGTCTGTACATACTCGAGTATGGACCAGAGAATCCAGCATGAGCAGCGATCTACGCAATTGGGATTCGATGACCTATGACAACCGAGTTAGCGAGCCTGACTACCCGATCCCGTTATTCGCCTCTTTCCAGATTCAATGAACGACATGCCGCATGCCACATGATAAAATAGTAAGCTCGACCGCTGATATACATAAATATACATTACAAACGTTTCCAACGGTTGCATAACCTTAGCTGATGAGAATAGTTAGCTCCATGAATCATAATATCATGTTGCTGTCTTGTTTGCGAACGTCGAAACGAATGTGAAATGCAAAATTTCACGTTTCTCTGAATTGTTTTACTAACATCATACGTTCTCTACAACGGTCACGTTTTAGCGATACCCTGACTCATCACTAGTGTTTCTTCAACAAAATGATTTGGATCGTACAAAAGTATCTGATTTAGGTGAGCGAAATTAAATATACTGAGCAAAACTAAAACAAATGGCACTCATTATTTGTCCAATGTGTTTTGAAACTTTTCTTGAAAGAGTTCTTGTTGTGATTATGGTTAAATACAAGGTCATTACGTCACACATTCATTCTACTGGTAGGGCCTACGTAGCAAGGGGGAGAGCACTCCACGCTAAAATCACGTTTTCACGTGCAATTGATCTCACGGTAGCAGAGTAGAGTGTCATCTAAAAAAACCCATGTTTTTATGGTTAATTATTCGTTAATTTGCAATGCCACGACTGTCAAACATTCAGCGTGAACGTGCCATTGGGATGCTGAATACGGGAACGTCCGTCACTGATGTTGCGAGGGTTATGGGATCATTCGACAGACCATCCATTATCTCCAGAAACGTGCCCATCAAACTGGCACCACAACTGACTGCCCCCGTCCTGGTTTTGGTTCCTATCAACGGTCATGCTTGATCCTGACTCATTGTCATCCAGGGAAACCTTAATGCGATAGCATGCAGGGATCAGGTGCTCTTTCCAGAGCTGTTGCCATTCATGGCAGCTCATGGCCCAGGTCTGACTTTCCAACAGGATAACGCCAGACCTCATACGGCCAATTTAAGAACGAATTTCCTCAGGAACGCTGGCATCAATATCATGGAGTGGCCCTCAAGATCTCCCGACATTAACCCCATAGAGCATGTGTGGGATGTGTTAGGCAAGGAACCCTCCATAGAAATTGCAGGAGCTTTGTGCCATGTTGGTACAAATATGGCGGCGATCCCCAAGCTGTGTTCAGACGCATCATCCAATCCACGAGGAGACGTTGTATCACAGTTATGAACGCCCGATATTGACATGATTTCATTAAGTTGTGACTTACAGTTTTTGATCATGGACATTGTAGTTGTATTTCCGATTGCATGACAAACTTGATCTGTATGCTATAGCATCTTTAATGACAAGAGAATTGAATACAATCGTTATTTCAAACCCATTTTCCAAAATGTTCAAATTATTGACTTTGAAACGAGTATAAAGTTTTTTTTTATTTTTGTAGAGTTTAGTTTCCAAAGTTTACTAACCAGTCGGGCTAGCCAGCTTGAAAGTTACTAGCCCACAAAATTATTCACTTGTCCGAAATTTGAATGTAGGCACGGATTTCATAAATAAGCTCTCAATGTGATGAACATATTTATTTGGTCACAAGTTTACAGGATTTGAACGTGTGTTATAACTTAACAAGTCGGGGAGAGTGGTATATTTACAAAATAACCCCATGAAAAGTCCCTATTCATTCACGGCAGTGACTGAGAGATTTTCAGGCCAAACTGGATTTTTAACTAGCTACGGGCAAGCGGGCCAGTCCCTATTGCACACACTGCTGTAAGTAGATATTTTTTGTGTGAATGTAGCCACGTATCAGTATTTGCGGAACATATTAGATGAACAAAGCAAAGACGATATGGGCGACCCCATTCAGTCAGCAGCCTTCTTGCATAACCCAGACTGAGATGTGCCCGGGGGCGAATTTGGGAGTGGTCTCTAACAGGGAAGGCAAACTGATAGAAGGAACAGCGCAGGCAAGAGTGAATTCATAAATATAACACATACATCACATTTCTCCATTTTTCAATTCAATATTGTTGAGTGAAACATGCAATTCTACCTGAATGAACAGTGGTGCAGTCTCCTTCACACAATGATGCATATATGAAATCGTATTGAAAGAGGATCGTATTGAAAAAGTCCTAAGCCAGCTGCAGTTATCTCCCTTACACAGGCTACCCGACCCGAAACCAGGAAGTGTGTCACTCCTGCAGTGTGTTTCTCTCACCCAGTGGATAAACGTTGTGGCTTCAAGGGTAAGTACCTCAGTAATTGGCATTTATATATCACATGCTGACAAATGTTAGAGAGAATGTGTACTTTACGGGCTGCACTGGCAACCAAATGAAGTGCAGTGTGAAAATTCAAACGACATGCTTGAACGACATGCATCGCTTATTTTTAGCTGACCTTGACCACGAACCGACCCAAACCACTTTCTCCCGTATCATGTCATTGCCAGTCTATTCTATTACCTTGTATTCGAAAACACGTTATGGTTAAGGTAGAAGAGATTTTCCCTTATGAAAGGTAAGTTCAATCTGTGAAGCCTGTTCTATACAAAACAGATGAGAATAGTGTTAATGGATTACCTCCCTTCCAAGTAAAGATTATGGGACGACGTTGCACTTTGCCAGTGAGGGAGTGAGTGAGTTGAGTTTTACTCCGCATTCAGCAATATTTCGGATATATGGCGGCTTTCTGTAAATAATCGAGTCTGGACTCATGAACAACATGAGCATCGACCTGCGCATTTGGGAACCGATGATATGCGTCACCTAAGTCAGCGAGCCTGACCATCCGATCCCGTTAGTGGCCTCTTGCGACAAGCAGGACCGCCTTTCATGGCAAGCATGGGTTGTTGAAGGTTGTTCTACCCCGAACCTTCATGGGTCACTCGAGTCGGGCTAGTGAGTGAGAAAGTGAGTGTAGTTTTCCGAATGATTCCAGCAATGTCACGGCGGAGAGCACCACAAAAGGACTTCACACAATTAATATGCAGGAAATCGAACCCAAGTGTTTGCCATGGTAATATTTACGCTGAACCACTGGACTATCCCTCTACTCAAACATGTCCAAATTTGCCGCTAAAGGAGCGATTTACACAATCTTTTAGATCTTATTCCCATCTGGAACTGATGAAACATGAAGTAGTCTGTGTAAGGTCACGAGAAATATACTTAAGTCTTGGAATTCGTGGAGCCTTCAACAGATGAAAGTGATTATATTGATTATTTCAGTGGTGTGGAACAGGCACACCAGTAGTTGATGATATGAACGCGAGCATTACTTTGCGATCCATGAAGTAGACTTGTTCTCAAACCTTCGTTCCACGGGTGAGGAACTAAATGCAGAAAAGGTATACAGTGAGTGAGTGGATGTTTACCCACTGATGTCATTGAGTCCATTTACCCTGTGAGAACGTTACATGTGACAACAGGTGGTTTGCATCCTACAGTATAAAGGCAGAGAAAACGAGCATGTCAGGACGGCGCACATCCAACAGACTAAAGACCCTCAGAAGTTCCTCGGTGAAGTCCAAAGAAAAGTCCCCTGCAAAATCGACTCCATATTCGCGTCCTGGGAGGAAATGCGCTTCAAAAGGTATGTTTGACTGCAAAGGGTCAAGCCTGTCATATCATATCATGTCATATCGGACACATCATATCTCATATATGTGTCTCCGAGCCTGGAATCTAGAAACTATATGGTTACCAAACATTCCTCGGGTCTCAACCCTGTAGCACATGAAAAAATATGAGATCCTGGGAGGAAATGCGCATCAAAAGGTATGTTTGAGTGCAAAGCGTCAAACCTGTCGTATCATATCATATCATACCATATCATATCATATCATATCATATCATATCATATCATATCATATCATATCATATATCATATCATAGATATGTGTCTCCGTGCCTGGAATATGGAAACTATGCGATCACCAAAGATTCCTCGGATCTCAAGTCTGCAGCATGTGGAAAGAAAATTATCAGGTTTACAACATTCAAATCTTATGAAACTTTTATTTGAATTTGTGGTAGACTTGTAGAAGACATATCCACCAGCAGACAAAATGATGACCGACACGGTTCCATATTTTGAGCTGTGCCAAAGCTTGTTCGGGTTAACATTTCATTTACAGCTGTCACTGATCTCAACCTACGTCAGTGATAGGCAACATACGGTCTCACATTCGCGAACCCGTCTCACCATAATTTTCATACACACAAGGGTTCAGACAAAATTGTCCAACGGACCGTGCGTTTCTCAGAGACTGCAATTGCGGAAAGTGTGGTTTGTCGGTTTTGTTCAAAAGGCAATTAAGCCTGTAGACAGTGTATTTCTAAAGTTAAAAACGTTGAGAAGATTTCAGGTGCAACATTTAATCCAAAGACATTTAAGAGGCATTAACTCGTAAAGATCTTGGTTAGAAATGTTCTTCAACAATCCATGCTTTACATTAGACGATCAGGTGACTTCATGACACCATGTCATTGTATCCCATTTTACTTAGATCGATTCTAACTGTAACAGTAACTGGACTGTGTGGTCCAGAAACTGCGGGTTAGAATTGGTCTTCAGCAACTTACCCTAGTCGTCGCGTGGTTAGGCTCTATGAATTGTTAGCTTACGGCGAGGATCATTGCTGTCTATATGAATCACTGGATTGTCTGGTGCAGACTCGTTCATATACCCGTTAACGATTAAAAGTCATTGAACACCGTCTCATGAGCTGCAGAAACCAGACCGATGCGTGATTTCTAGCACACGTACCTTCAAAACTCCGGGCCTTCCCCCAAATGTAAGTTACTAAGTTACTAAACTATATTACTCTCAGTTGACGAATCCTCATTTACTTACTCACCTACAGATTCCAAAGGAAAGGCAAAAAAGAAATCTACTGACACGAAACAAAAGAAGACCTCTAACTCGACTGAACGTAAACCGCCCAGCAAAAAGTCACGTGACCAATCACCCATTCAACCCCTCGTTGCGCCAGCAAGATCCGAACTAGTAGAAGTTATTGAAAATACACCAGGATGCCGATCCGGAAGCAAAATAATGTTGGATATCTTGGTGATGACACTCGAGGGGTCTACTGTTATACTCACATCTGACACAAAGAACAAATCTGTAAACGCTTTGTACAGGGAACGGGGTGAGGAGAGGACGAGTACTCTTCCCATGAAAGAATTTGCAACGAACTTCACGGAAATCGAGGAAAACCTGGTGGCTGCTGGTACGTACTAACACTCAGTAGACACCTATCACTTTCTGACAAAGGTCACAATGTCATACCATATTTATGTTTGTTTGTATGATTAACTGGACCCTTTCTGACGTAGCATACTTTGCAATACACAATATGTGAGCATGTCATGCAATAACGACGCTTTCCATCAAAAATCAAATATTAAGTCTCAGTAAACTGTTCCAGCAGCTGGGTAATGGGAAACACAGTGGATTTGGATGTTGATTAGCAAGTATGGAACCTCTTCAAATGACGACTGACCAAAGACGGCAAGCTACCGATGTGCGGAATGCTGGCATGTCTTTAGGGGCTAATTGCAAGAGGTACTGCTAGTGATCGGTCGAAGATCAGTCAACGATTCTTGATATATATGATATTAGTAGACACGAGCGTGAGATTCTATTCATCATCCAAAATCATTCTTCATTAGTTTTCAATGAAAAACGTACATTGCATTGTGACGTCATCAAGTTCATGGCTTCATAGCATTGTCAGGACATTGTGCAAAATCTTCTGTCAAAACGACATTCTAGGGGATATCGTCTGATGCCACACAAGCGATGTCTCCTGTGGAACACGGTTTTGCACGGTAACTCTTTTCTCAGTCTATCTATTCATTTAAATAAGTCTACCGTTGCTACGAATGTGAGATCCGCCATGGTATGACACCTTCCATTCGATCAGTCGGGACCCGTTTCACACAGCGATGTCAGTGCTAAGACATACGTACGTGTTTATGTATGGCAGTTACAATCGTCTAAACGCTGCGATCACTTTTTGGAGCGAGTGTTCATCACGATCAAGCAAGCAAAGCGCTGTTCAGTTAACAACCGATAAGCAGTAAGTACTACACATATGCAAATACTGAAGCACAACGTTTCAAATTGTCATTTATATTTTTGTTTCAGGTGTGTGGTGCCAGTTCAAAATAGTATTTTTCAAAGTATTCCCAGATCTGGACCTACAGCGCACCATAGACACAAAAATGCGATACAGCTCTATTGCATTCCTGTCTCCAGGAACATTAGTTGGAGGGCATGTCATGGGATCTGGTGGAGTGGACGTGTTGGATATGTCTGGGAACATTCTCAGGACATTTGATGGACGTCACTATAGCGGACCGTACAGTGTGTGCACTTACAACGGCAACTGCATAGTGGGAGATGCAAAGAATCTCGCGATAATGTGTTTCAACGACAGGGGTGATTTGCTGTTTACGTTCAAACCTAGAGCCAATAAGAAGTTTGTAGGGTTTTTGACAGTGACGTCTCACGGAGGCTACATCTATGCTTCTGACAGAGAGGGCCAAAGAGTAGTTCAGTTGACTTCAGATGGGAAGTATGTGAGAGATGTCCTCACAAGAGAGGATGGTATCAAGGAACCGCAAGGTATCTGCATCACTGATGACAACCTCCTTTATGTCTCAGTGCTCAACAGCTACATCAGAGTGTATCGTATTGGATGACATTGTGCTTGGATATGTTCACATTAGCAAGATACTCATTGAGATATACAGCAACATCTTTGTGAACCGTGTTCATCAACAATAATTGTTCACCTTTGCTAGATACCGGTTGTATCGTATGAGATAACATTGTGAATGTATAGATACACCTTTGCAAGATACCGGTTGACATAAAGAGCAACATTCGGTTGTATCGTACGGGATAACATTGTGAATGTACAAATACACGTTTACAAGATGCATGGCAGCACCTTGGAGTGCCTGCTTTTAGGAGGACAGTGTCAATACGCACCAGGTATATATCGGTAACAGCCAATTAACTGTTTTCTTCATAGTAACCTTCACCCTTGAAATCGTTTTCACCAGTGCTTCGTCAGTTTAGTCTGAATGTTAGCTCTGTCTGAATAACAAATGAACAGATACGAAGTACGAACGACACCTAGTCGCACTACTTGTTACTATTATATTGCTTTAGTCCAATATGCACAATGTGCACTGCATGTTCATGTGTTTTAAGCATACCATATCTTAAGCATACCATACCTTAACGAAAGGATCATGCATGTACCACCTTGCAGTACATGCCTGAAAGTAGACTGCGCCAGTCTACACAATACCAATGGGTGACAGTGATGGATTAAACGATGTGGCAGCATCATGTCAGTCTTTGATAAGCATTGCCAGTTATTTTGTGTTGTGTTGATTGTACGGTCTTCTTTCGTCAGTACCGGTATGTCTACTTGACGAGCCACAACTTTAAACATGAATTGACCCAGGCCTTTAATTGACCAAATACTGTGTCATTTAGTAACTATTATTAGCGTATTGTGTTCCTGCGTAGCTTCTGTCTTGGACTGTGCTACTTCTGTGTTCGAAGTATCCTATACCGACACTAAGACAAGATGCCACCAGTCACAAGGTGCACCTTTTGCGTTAAGATATATCGATGTCAGTTTGTGTGCTTTTATGTGTGCGCGTGCGTGTATGTGCATGTTACATGTATGTGTGTGTATATGGCTGTTTTAATTGTATGGTGTCTTCGTATTTATATATTAGTGTGCATGCATTTAGATATACCGATGTCAGTGTTCGCTTTTATGTGTACGCGTGTGTACGTGTGTGTGTGTGTGTGTGTGTGTGTGTGTGTGTGTGTGTGTGTGTGTGTGTGTGTGTGTGTGTGAGTATGCGTGTGAATTTGACTTATATGTCTGTGTCTTTATACACTGGTTTGCGTATATTTAGATAGTATTACACAGTTACCTTGGTGGGGGGGGAGCAAGGATGTGTGTGAATATGACTGCGTCGTTTATGTGCGTGCGTGCTTGTATGTGTATGTGAAGTGCATGTCACACCCTCATGATTATGACTCATTATCACTATCTCTATATTTCTCCGTAACTGAGTGCCTCACTATCACCACTACTTCCGGTAGTAGTTGTATATCTGGATCATGTTTATATCCGGTGCTTCTGATCTCATCTACCAGGTACAAGCGTTATGCGAACTATACTTTGTCATGCTATCAACATAGGGTCTGGGATGAACCCACGTTACAAGTCATCAATCTACACAACTTGGACACGATGTTGTGCCTCAACATTGACAGACACGATGGCTTGCTGAACACAAGTACCCGTGTAGATGTTTCCCCTTTTGAAAGTTACGATAAGAAATGTTGCCCCGAAAATTATGTTACTTTCCTTGAAAGTGTTGCAATCAAGAATAACTGTTGGATTTGTGTTAGCATGACGATTTCAAGACATTAACGCTCCCAGATAGGACGTTCATCATAAAGATTCATCTTAGGTCTAATACTTGGCATCAACTAACATATGTCATGAGTCACTCTGTTTTTAAGGGATGTAGATCTGTTGTATGATAAATATATGAGTTTGCATTAAAGTTCCCTGTGACTACCACTGGAAAGATGAAACATACAAGCTGTGTTACAGGCACAACGACAGCACCAAATCTGCATCGCCATACAGACAAAATTCTCATCCTCCTGTCTTTTTCTTGAACGTGAACCCTCTTGCACTGCGTTTGTCCAGGGACGTACATTTAAGACCGTTCAGTAAAACACCCAAAATACAACACCCCTCAACGGAATGCGTCTTTAATGTTAGGGCCTTATTTAGCAATTTTAGTAAATAATATTGGTCATCAACCCTCAACAGTTGACCAGCAATTCTCAACAGATGCAAATCAACTAAGACGACCCTGATCACCCGACTGTGACTGTCTTCCGGGTTGCTTTAGTCTATTCCTGAAAAGACGCTACATATATATTAAGTCACTGATCTTTAGCATACTCACCAGACAGATGGGAATATTCATTTGTTGATCGTGGTGTTTGATAATAACCCCGAGTCCTGATCTGATAAAACTGGTCAGCCTTGTTAATTTGGAGGCAGCAGGGGTTCATGATTCACATTAACGTCATTGGGGCAACTGATGCTGATGCCTTTACTCGCAACGCCTTTCAGATGACACGAAGGAGGGAGTGACTACAGCTTCACCGACTGTGTATTTTGAAAGAGAATGTTTAGGTATTATACCTTTTGAACATACGGCAGAATAGCTACCTCAGCTACATTTTTACCTTTCTTTGTAGTATAAAGTATAAGTATAAAATATTGAAATGTCAGTCTTGACGTCTGTTTCGAAACATGCGCCGGCAACTTCCGAAATAATTGCAAGTATTTTAGGCTTTGTGTTGGGTCCCGTGTGATGAAAATAGTCTTAAAATTATAAAAATAAGTTAAACAGAAAACTCGGCGCCATCACGGCGCCAACACATTGTCACTTTGGCATCAGCAGATTGACAGAGTGTGAGAGAGATACTAATTATAATATAGACCTGACATGATTTACTCACTGTAAATTCTAGTTCAGGTTCTTCTGAAATGTGATACTGCACTAAAATGACCATGCTTGTCATGTTTTTCAGTGCATCATTGTTGCCCCAGACATGAAAGGTGTAGGGAGGTTTTCAAGACATATTAAAATACATTTACCTTTGTTTGAAAGGGGAAGATGTGAGGTGTGTGAAACGGCATTCATAGAAAGTGAAGGCAGAAACGTGCGAATGTGCCGTTGACGTCACAAATTTATCAGGCGGAACCAGGATCCTGCGAAAGATTTCGTGTCAAAGAGCAGAATGTTGGTCTGAAAGAGCTTTTCACAACTGCCGATTATTTTTTGGCTTTGGTTGATATTAATGAAATGCATTTTTTACATACTTATCAGGTAAGAAAGCCAACATTGCCCACTTGAGTGTCGCTTCATCAATTTCTCTCATAACACAGTCTACACAAAGTAGAGACGCGAGGTCAATATACGGGCAGTAGGTCACTCAGGTCACGACATGACCTGTACCCGTCATTCCTTTACTAGAGACGAGCGAGTCAGGACGTGTAGCTTGGCCGCTCTATCTTGTGCGCGTGAATAAAGTAGTGTACGTTGTTTTTTGCATCTTTCTCTCTTTCTACTATCTCCCTTCTAGTCGGTTTCGGGTGCTTTTAGTTACATGTGACTAGGAAGTATTTGCTTTAATTCTTGCTTGTTGTTGGTGTGTCTGCTGACGATTTCACTCCTCAGCCAGCGTCCCTCTTGCACGTGCTACACGGGCGTCCCAATTGTGTCTAGAATCGCCCTTGTGTGGCTCGTGCGCTCGAGCCCTTGTCGGACTGCCGCGTTCCTCGCTGGCGGATAGGTGGACCTTCTGCCTTGACGGAGAGATGGAGGACAGGCGAACCCTCCGTTAGTTCTCTTAGCTATCGAACCCCTCCGCTTCTGTGCGACGAGACGGAGGACAGGCGACCCCTTCGCCGGGGCGGACCCTTCGTTAGTTCCCTTTAGTATCGCACTCCTCCGCCTCTCTGTGGAGTAGGGGAGGACAGACGGACCCTCCGCCTAGGTGGACCCTTCGTTAGGCATTTCTTCTGTCGGAGTAGAGGAGGATAGGCGAACCTTCCGTTTGATCGGACCCTTCGCCTGTGACGGGTCTCTCCTGCTTGGAGCTTAAATGGACATCACCCGTTAATAGCGAACCCTTTCGTCCATTCTACCATGGTATTCGCCTCCTTTTGCACTCAGTGCGGCACTCGGAAGTCGGCTAAGTGGGACCCTCACACCTGTGTAGGCTTTGTAAGAGCCCCTGCGCCCCGGATAACACTTGCGCAGGGTGTGAGGTTCCATCTGAGCGGGGCTTCCGTCAGTACCTGGCAGTACTTAAGAAGAGTGAGAGGGAGTCAAACTGCCTTCCACAGGGCAGATCGTCCTCCTTCTCCGGGAGAAGGAAGAGGTCGCCGGGACTGGACATTTCGGTGCTGAGGGAACTAATCAAGTCTTTCCAACAGGCGGAGGGTCAGCACAAGCCGAGGGCTCCTGAGTGGTATTTGGCGGTGGTCCTTCACCACCTCAAGTAAGTTCCCCTCCTCCACGTCACTGTCGAAACCACCTTTCTAGTGGCCATAGCCTCGGCTCCACGCTTTTCAGGCAGACCTCCTGATATTCGAGGCCACAGACGGAGGGTCTGCGTCCCTTGGACTAGCCCCCGACTTCGTCTTCAAAAACCAACGGCAGACGTACCTTCTATATCCCTTCCTTAGGGCCGCTGGATATACCCGGCAGAGTAGGGAGCGCGCTCTCTCTGCCCGTCAGGGCTGTCCGAGTATATACCGACCACACCCGCTCCCTCAGACAGGGGCGACGGAGGCTCTTCCTCCCTCACTCCAGAGGAGGAAACGGGAGATTGACAGGAGAGCGCTTGGGGTCTACCTTCGGTCCGCCATTATAGAGGCCTACAAGAGTCAGGACAGGCCACTTCCGCCTCGAACTAACACACACGAGATTAGGGCCGTCTCGGCCACCATGGCTTATCATCACAACAGTGGCGTGGCGGACATCATGGATGGCTGCTTCTGGATGTCTGGCTTGGTGTTCGCCAACCACTATTTAAAAGCCCTCTCCATCGCGTTTCCAGACTAGGGCCCCAGGGTTTTGTCCAGCAAAGAACGGGGGCTTCTCACCCTTTGAGTCGACGCAGTGTTCATCCTCCTTAGGAGGGCAATGTTGGTTTTCTACCAGGTAAGTATAAAAGATGACTTTTAATAAAAAATGTTATATATTGGTCCAGAACATCTCATAGATGTTGGACTGAAATTCGGGGCTCTTGGTGATCACAGTACATTTATATTTAGGTTCAGTCACTACTACGTCGTTCTGTTTGGGGAATAAGATTGTCATACTGAAAACATGGCGATCTGTGTTTGCAGAACCAGACAGAGAAGGATAGTCCTATTCAAACCCCTTGAACTCAATCATCCGCCATTACGTTCCTTTTGACGCCACAAATCTCCAAAATACCTGCTATAGTGGTGCTATATTGGGATGTGGGGATATTGTGTCCTCGGCAGAATCGAATTGCCTGACCACTGATGCCTTCTAGACCCACGTCGACCAATGGTTTCACATCACATTGTTATCAAATTTCACACGACAAATATTATTGTTTTCAAAATTCACTTTCCTTATGAAATAGTTTTTGACAACAATATGTACAAATATGTTCGGCTAAGGATACACGGAGGACAATCTATGACAAGCACGGACAACAGTTTACACCACAGACCCATACCAAATACAATTTGTATGAATTAATGAGCAGTGGAACAAGATCTCCTTTAAGTAACTCTTCAAATACTTCATAGAAATATGGGCACCTCATCATTGATAAGTACTTTATAAATAGTATTTCATAAATAGTGACCAAACTGAATATGAAACACCAGATTGAGTAATTTGGCAAGCCGTGTTTCAGATTGAGTGAGTGAGTTTTGTTTTACGCCGCAACATTCCAGCCATATGAAAGCGGTCTGTACATACTCGAGTATGGACCAGAGAATCCAGCATGAGCAGCGATCTACGCAATTGGGATTCGATGACCTATGACAACCGAGTTAGCGAGCCTGACTACCCGATCCCATTATTCGTCTCTTTCCCGATTCAATGAACGACATGCCACATCCCATATGATAAAATAGTTAGCTCGACCGCTGATGTACATGAATATACATTACAAACGTTATCAACGGTTGCATAACCTTAGCTGATGAGAATAGTCTGCGCCATGAACATAATATCATGTTGCTGTCTTGTTTGCGAACGTCGAAATGAATGTGATATGTAGGACAATACAAAATTTCATGTTTCTCTGAATTGTTTTTCTAGCATCATACGTTCTCTAAAACGGTCACGTTTTAGCGAAACCCTGGCTCATCACTAGTGATTCTTCAACAAAATGATTTGGATCGTACAAAATTATCTGATTTAGGTGAGCGAAATAGTTTCCAAAGTTTAGTAACCAGTCGGCCTAGCTATGCTTGAACGTTACTTGCCCACAAAGTGATTCAACAGTTCGAAATTTGAAATCAATGTAAACACGGGTTTCATTACTAAGCTCTCAGTATGATGAACATATGTATTAGGCCACAGGTTTGCATGATTTGAACGTGTGGTATAACTTAACAAGTCGAAGAGAGTGGTTTATTTACAAAATAACCCCATGAAAAGTCCCTATTGATTCATGGCAGTGACTGAGAGATTTTCAGGCCAAACTGGATTTTTAACTAGCTTGGGGCTAGCGAGCGAGTTCCTATTTCACACACTGTCTGCCTTAAGTAGATATTTTTGTGAATGTTGCAGCGTATCAGTATTTGCGGAATATATTAGATGAACAAAGCAAAGACGGTATGGGCAGCAACCTTCTTGCATTACCCACAGTGAGAAGTGCGAATTTGGGCGTAGTCTCTAACAGGGAAGGCAAACTGATAGAAGAAGGAACAGCGCAGACAAGAGTGAATTTATAAATGTAACACATACATCTCATTTCTCCATTTTCCAATTCAATATTGTTGAGTGAAACATGCAATTCTACCTGAATCAACAGTGGTGCAATCTCCTTCACGCAATTTATGCTAAGATGAAACAAGGATCGTATTGAAACAGTCCTAAGCCAACTGCAGTTATCTCCCTTACACATGCTCACCGACCCGAAACCAGGAAGTGTGTCACTCCTGCAGTGTGTTTCTCTCACCCAGTGGCTAAACGTTGTGGCTTCAAGGGTAAGTACCTCAGTAATTGGCATTTATATATCACATGCTGACAAATGTTAGAGAGAATGTGTACTTTACGGGCTGCACTGGCAACCAAATGAAGTGCAGTGTGAAAATTCAAACGACATGCTTGAACGACATGCATCGCTTATTTTTAGCTGACCTTGACCACGAACCGACCCAAACCACTTTCTCCCGTATCATGTCAATGCCAGTCTATTCTATTACCTTGTATGCTAAAACACGTTATGGTTAAGGTAGAAGAGATTTTCCCTTATGAAAGGTAAGTTCAATCTGTGAAGCCTTTTTCTATACAAAACTGATGAGAATAGTGTAAATGGATTACCTCCCTTCCAAGTAAAGATTATGGGACGGCATGCGACTTTGCTAGTGAGTGAGTGAGTGAGGGAGGGAGGGAGCGACGTATTACGCCGCATTCAACAATATTTCAGCTATATGGCGGCTTTCTGTAAATAGTCGAGTCTGGACCAGACAATCCAGTGATGAACAACATGAGCATCGACCTGCGCAATTGGGAACCGATGACATGTGTCAACCAAGTCAGTGAGCCTGATCCCCCGATCCCGTTTGTGGCCTCTGTCAACCCCTAACTTGGGTTGTTGAAGGCCTATTCTACCCCGGACCTTGACGGGTCACTTTGCTAGTGAGTGAGGAAGTGAGTATGGTTTTCCGAATTATTTTAGCAATGTCACGGCGAAGAGAACCACAAAAGGACTTCACACAATTAATGTACTCATGCAGGGAATCGAACCCAAGTGGTTGCCATGGTAATATTTACACTGAACCACTTGGCTATCCCTTTACTCAAAAGTTTTCAAATTTGTCGCCAAAGGAGCGATTTACACAATCTTTTAGATCTTGTCCCATCTCGAACTGATGAAACATGAAGTAGTCAGTGTAAGGTCCCGAGAAATATACTAATAAGTCTTTGTCTAATAAGTAATTTGTCGAGCCTTCAACAGATGGACGTATTCTAAGTGATTTTATTGATTATTTCAGTGCATATCTGAAAAATCGAATGTCGAACAGGCACACCAGTAGTTGATATTATAGATGCGAGCATTACTGTGCGATCCATGAAGTAGACTCGTTCTCATACCTTCGTTCCACAGGATGCAGAACTAAATGCAGAAACAGTATGCAGTGAGTGGGCGAATGAGTTTTGTTTTACGCTGCTTATAGCAATATTCAGCAATATCACGGATGGGGACACCATATATGGGTTGGACGCTCTGGATCCATGTGGGGAATGAAGTACGGGATCTTCGGCCTGACGAACGAATGAATGCCTTAACCGCCCCAAACGGTGAAGAGATACACGTGGAAAAAACAGTTTTGTGAAACGGGTCGTCATTTTGCCCCTTCCTATGGATATCAGTAATCTGTCTTTGTTGTAACAAACAGCAACAACGAAACACTGATTTTATCAAATGATGACTTAAGTTACTGAGTGTCAATTTTACCAACGGTATGGTCGTTGTTCATGATATTAACACTTGGTTTGCCTAACACAGTCTCACGTACTGAATGATCGTTATGAACGTTAGTCCTGGACTACTTCGTACTTTCTACACGCGTGTTTGGCAACAGTACCCACTGATGTCATTGAGTCCATCTATTCCGGGAGAACGTTACATGTGTATAACAGCTGGTTTGCATCCTACATTATAGAGGCAGAGAAAACGAGCATGTCAGGACGGCGCACATCCAACAGACTAAAGGCCCTCAGAAGTTCCTCGGTGATGTCCAAAGAAAAGTCCCCTGCAAAACCGACACCATATTCGCGTCCTGGGAGGAAATGCGCATCAAAAGGTATGTTTGACTGCAAAGCGTCAAGCCTGTCATATCATATCATATCATATCATATCATATCATATCATATCATATCATATCTCAGATATGTGTCTCCGTGCCTGGACTATGTAAACTATGCGATCACCAAAGATTCCTCGGGTCTCAAGTCTGCAGCATGTGGAAAGAAAATTATCAGGTTTACAACATTCAAAGTCTTATGAAACTTTTATTTGAATTTGTGGTAGACTTGTAGAGGACATATCCACCAGCAGCCAAAATGATGTTCGATGTAGTTCCATATTTTGAGCTATGCCAATGCTTGTTCGGGTTAACATTTCATTTGTATTTGTCCCTGATGTCATCCAACGTCAGTGATAGGCAGCATACGGTCGCCTTTTCGCGAACCCGTCTCATTATAACTTCCATAGTTATTTATACACACAAGCTTAGGGTTCAGACAGAATTGTCCAACGGACCGTGCGTTTTTCAGAGATTGCGATTGTGGAAAGTGGTTTGACGCTTTCGTTCAAAAAGCAGTTAAGCCTTTCGTCAGTGTATTTCTACAGTTCAAAACGTTAAGAAGATTTCAGGTGCAACATTTAATTCAAAGACACTTTATAAGGCGTTAACTCGTAAAGATCCTGGTTGGAACTGATCTTCAACAATCCATGCTTTACATCAGATGATCAGGTGACTTCATGACACCATGTCCTTCAATCCCATTTTACTTAGATCGATTCTAACTGTAACAATACCTAGATTGTGTGGTCCAGACTCGAATAACACACCGGAAATACGTGTTAGAATTGGTCTTCAGCAACTTACGCTGGTCGTAGAAATGCTTGGAGTGGTCCGACTCGATGAATTGTTAGCTTACGGCGAGGATCATTGCTGAGCCACTGGATTGTGTGGTGCAGATCTAGACTTGATTATTTATACGTTACCAATAAACTGCATTGACTACCGTCACATGAGTTGCAGGAACCAGACCGATGCGTGAGTTGCAGCACAATTCCTTCAAAACTCCGGGGCTTCCCTCAAATGTAAGTTACTAAGCCATGATGTAACTATATTAATCTCAGTTGATGAATCCTCATTTACTTACTCACCTACTGATTCCAAGGGAAAGGCAAAAAAGACACCTACTGACACGAAACAAAAGAAGACCTCGAACTCGACTGAACGTAAACCGCCCAGCAAAAAGTCACGTGACCAATCACCCATTCAACCCCTCGTTGCGCCAGCAAGATCCGAACTAGTAGAAATTATTGAAAATACACCAGGATGCCGATCCGGAAGCAAGGTAATGTTGGATATCTTGGTGATGACACTCGAGGGGTCTACTGTTATACTCACGTCTGACACAAAGAACAAATCTGTATACGCTTTGTACAGGGAACGGGGTGAGGAGAGGACGAGTACTCTTCCCATGAAAGAATTTGCAACGAACTTCACGGAAATCGAGGAAAACCTGGTGGCTGCTGGTACGTACTAACACTCAGTACACACCTATCACTTTTTGACACCCCAAAGGTCATAAAGTCATACCATATTTATGTTTGTTTGTATGATTAAATGGACCCTTCTGATATCTCAGTAAACTGTTCCGGCAGCTGCATAATTGAAAACTCAGTTGATTTTAAAATTGGATGTTGATTAGTATGGAACCTCTTCAAATTACGACTGACTAAAGATGGCAAGCTGCCGATGTGCGGAATGCTGGCATGTCTTTGTGGGCTATTGCAAGAAATAAATAGAATCTCACGCTCGTGTCTACTGATATCAATTCTATCAACAATCGTTGATTTTTATCTAAAACGTACATTGCATTGTGACGTCATCAAGTTCCTGACTTCATTGCATTGTCAGGGCATTGTGCAAAATCTACTGTCAAAACGATATTCTAGGAGATATCGTCTGATCTCACACAAGCGATATCTCGTGTGCAACACAGTTTTGCAGGATAACTCTTTTCTCAGTGTTCCTATTCATTTAAAACGAGTCAGATTCTTCACAGCAATCAACAAACAAGAGGGCCATCATAAGTCTACCGTTGCTACGAATTGCAAGATTGAATTCATCGTGGTAAGACACCTTCCATTCGATCAGTCGGGATCCGTTTCACACAGCGATCTCAGTGCTAAGACATACGTACGTGTTTATGTATGGCAGTTACAATCGTCTAAAAGCTGCGATCACTTTTTGGAGCGAGTGTTCATCACGATCAAGCAAGCAAAGCGCTGTTCAGTTAACAATCGATAAGCAGTAAGTACTACACATAAGCAAATACTGAGTCACAATGTTTCAAATTGTCATTTATATTTTTGTTTCAGGTGTGTGGTGCCAGTTCAAAATAGTATTTTTCAAAGTATTCCCAGATCTGGACCTACAGCGCACCATAGACACAAAAATGCGATACAGCTCTATTGCATTCCTGTCTCCAGGAACATTAGTTGGAGGGCATGTCATGGGATCTGGTGGAGTGGACGTGTTGGATATGTCTGGGAACATTCTCAGAACATTTGATAAACGTCACTATAACGAACCGTACAGTGTGTGTACTTACAACGGCAACTGCATAGTGGGAGATGCAAAGAATCTCGCGATAATGTGTTTCAACGACATGGGTAATTTGTTGTTTAAGTTCAAACCTAGAGCCGACAAGAAGTTTAAAGGGCTCTTGACAGTGACGTATCACAGAGGCTACATCTATGCTTCTGACAGAGAGGGCCACAGGGTAATTCAGTTGACTGCAGATGGGAAGTATGTGAGAGATGTCCTTACAAGAGAGGATGGTATCGAAGAACCGCAAGGTATCTGTGTCACTGATGACAACCTCCTGTATGTCTCAGTGCTCAACAGCTACATCAGAGTGTATCGTATTGGATGACATTGTGCTTGCATATGTTCACGTTTGCAAGATGCTCATTGAGATACACAACATCTCTTTGAACCGTGTTCGTCAACATTGTTGCCCTTTACTAGATACCGGTTGACATACACAGTAACATTCGTATCGTGCAGGATAACATTGTGAATGTACAACTACACTTTTACAAGATACTCATTGAGATACATGGCAGCACCTTGGTGTGCATGCTATTGGCCCATGGTGTGCCTGCTTTTAGGGCATTGTCAACGGGCACCATGTATATACATGCATCGGCAACAGACAAATAACTGTTTCTTCATAGTAACTTTCACCCTTGAAATCTGTATCACCAGTGCCTCGTCAATTTAGTGTGAATGTTAGCTTCGTCTGAATAAGAGATGAACAGATACAAGTACAGTCAATCCCAACACAAGCTATTTTTATGTTTGTTTTAGTCCAATGTGCACTATGTGCTCTTACATTTGTCACTAACTGCATGTTCATATGCCTTAAGCATACCATACCTTCACGAAAGGGTCATGTACGACCTTGCAGTACATGCCTAATAGTAGACTGCGTCAGTCTACTCAATATCATTGGTTGACAGTGATTAATTAAAAGATGTAGCAGCATTATGTATCGATCTTTGATAAGTATTGCCAGTTATTTTGTGCAGTGTTCTTTGTACGGTCTTCGTTCGTCAGTATGTCTACTTGACGAGTCATACCTTTAAACATGAATTGAATTGACCACATACGGTGTCATTTATTAACTCGGAGCGTATTGTGTTCTTGTGCAGCTTCTGTCTTGGACTGTGCTACCCCTGTGTCTGAATACAAGTATGCTATACTGACACTAAGACAACATGCCACCAGTCACAAGGTGCACCTTTTGCGTTAAGATATATCGATGTCAGTTTGTGTGCTTTTATGTGTGCGCGTGTGTGTATGTGTGTGTGTGTGTGAGTATGTGTGTGTGAGTATGACTGCGTGTTTATGTGTGTCTTTTTTATATATTCCATTTGTGTTCATTTAGATATTCTGATTTTGTTTCAGCTTACGTACGTGTATGTGTATGTCACATGTATGTGTGTGAATATGGCTGTGTTTTAATTGTATGGTGTCCTCGTCTTTATAGATTAGTGTGCATGCATTTAGATAAACCGACGTTTGTGTTTATGTGTACGCATGTGTACGTGCGTGTGTGTGTAAGTGTGTGTGTGTGTGTGTGTGTGTGAGAGAGAGAGAGAGAGATTGTGATTGTATGAATGTGAATTTGACTATATATGTCTGCGTCCTTATACATTGGCTAGCGTTCATTTAGACAGAATGATGTCTTTGGGGGGATTTTATGTGCGTGGGTGCTTACGTGCAAGTTTGTGTGTGACATGGATCTGTGTGAATATGACCGCGTCTTTATTTCTGCCTGCGTCATTATATATTTATCCATTGGTTTGCGTGCTTAGATATACTGATGTCATTTTGTGTGGCTTTATGTGCGTACATGATTGTATGTGTATGTGATTTATGTATGTGTATTTATATATTGGTGTGCGTGCATTTAGATATGCTGATTATGCATGCGATTACGTGCGTGCAAATCCCCACAGCACCACCATGTACCCAACACAACACTTGACCACACCCTGATGATTGTGACTCATTATCATTATCACTGTCACTGTATTTCTCCGTATCTGTGTCAGTCACTATTACTATATTTCTCCGTAATTGTGTGACTCACTATCACTATATTTCTCCGTATCTGTGTGAATAACTATTACTATATTTCTCCGTATCTGTGTGAGTCACTATTACTATATGTCTCCGTATCTGTGAGTCACTATTACTATATTTCTCCTTAATTGTTTGTCTCACTATCACTGTATTTCTCCGTAATTGTGTGACTCACTATCACTATATTTCTCCGTATCTGTGTCAGTCACTATTACTATATTTCTCCGTAATTGTGTGACTCACTATCACTATATTTCTCCGTATCTGTGTGAGTCACTATTACTATATGTCTCCGTATCTGTGTGAGTAACTATTACTATATTTCTATGTGTCTGTGTGAGTCACTATTACTATATTTCTCCGTATCTGTGTGAGTCACTATTACTATATTTCTCCGTATCCGTGTGAGTAACTATTACTATATTTCTATGTGTCTGTGTGAGTCACTATTACTATATTTCTCCGTATCTGTGTGAGTAACTATTACTATATTTCTCCGTATCTGTGTCAGTCACTATTACTATATTTCTCCGTAATTGTGTGACTCACTATCACTATATTTCTCCGTATCTGTGTGAGTCACTATTACTATATGTCTCCGTATCTGTGTGAGTAACTATTACTATATTTCTATGTGTCTGTGTGAGTCACTATTACTATATTTCTCCGTATCTGTGTGAGTAACTATTACTATATTTCTTTGTATCTGTGTGAGTCACTATTACTATATGTCTCCGTATCTGTGTGAATCACTATTACTATATTTCTCCGTAGGTGTGTGCCTCGCTATCACTTTATTTCTATGTAACTGTGTCAGGTTCGTCATAGTTGCCCTTAGTGACTAGCCATGCATGAGAAATGTGGGAAGTTAGTTGACCTTTCTTACTGCGTCCTTCATTTACAATTTAAAGTGACTGAAAATCGTACTACTTCCGGTAGTAGGTGTATATCTGGATCATGTTTGTATCCGGTGCTTCTGACCTCATCTACCAGGTACAGGTGTATTGGCAACTATACTTTGTCATACTACCAACATAGGGTCTAGGATGAACCCACGTCACAAGACATCCTAACATTCTATCTGCATTATTCTGTGACAAATATCCCGAACACATTTGCTGCCACAGGTGTGTTTAGGTGTCGGATTGAATTGAAGTATGCTGAATCAGTCATCCAATGTAACATCTCTTATGAGCGCAGCAAATTCTGCTTGGTATTTTATTTTTGTTGTTGTTGTATTCGTCTACACGAGGGAGGTCTGTATGATATAGAATCTGCACCAGTCAGTTCAGTGATCGACATCATGAGCATCGACCGCTGACGGAAACGATGACTTGCTGAACACAAGTTCTAACCCGTGTAGGAGATGTTCATAGTCAGAGTAAAGTAAAGATGATACACCAGTGATGTTTTACCACACCTGACAAAACGATACCCAACAAATCACGTTTACATATCGAAGTTGTGGCAGTTTATCAAAGATGCAGAACGACTCTAGGAACGGACATTCAGAACAGGCTTAAATAGCTTCGGATGTAGTACTTACTATTTGTTTTTAGGAATATGCTTTATGTTTTCCAGATCAACGAAAGTTCACAAATACATTGATTTGGGCATTAATGAAGCGCCTGGAATATCTAAGAGATGCGGCTCAAGACACAAGGGTGCTAACTTAAGACACTCTCTTCGTATCGCTCATCGTGATGCCAAGTTGGGTAAAACTAGGAAATATGTTTACAATTTTGTGAGTGATGTTAGTTTTACGATGGGTACGATATTAATAATTAAGAAACTAATATTAGTTAGGACGAACCGAGAACACATTCCGTCAGTCAGGTTGATTTTACAAAAGGCGAGATGGGAAAGTTCAACGCAGGCGGCTTTTTTGCCATTGTTTGTTTTGTGTATGTGTTTTATTTTCACTGGTATTGCGTATAATTGCAAACTTCCCTTTTGAAAGTTACAATAAGAAATCTTGCCCCGAAAATTATGTTACTTTCCTTGAAAGTGTTGCAATCAAGAATAACTGTTGGATTTGTGTTAGCATGACGATTTCAAGACATTAACGCTCTCAGGTTGCATGATAAATATATTGCATTGAAGTTCCCTGTGACTACCACTGGAAAGATGAAACATACAAGCTGTGTTACAGGCACAACGACAGCACCAAATCTGCATCGCCATACAGACAAAATGCTCATCCTCCTCTTTTTTTTTCTTGAACGTAAACCTTCTTGCACTGCGTTTGTCAAGGGACGTGCATTTAAGACCGTTCAGTAAAACACCCAAAATACAACACGCCTCAACGGAAGGGTGCATGCGTCTTTGATTGTTAGGGCCTTATTTAGCAATTGTAGTAAATAATTCTGGCCATCAACCCTCAACAGTTGACCAGCAATTCTCAACAGATGCAAATCAATTAAGACAACGACCCTGATCACCCGACTGTGACTGCCTTCCGGGTTGTTTTAGCCTATTCCCGAAAAGACGCTACATATATATTAAGTCACTGATCTTTAGCATACTCACCAGACAGATTCATTTGTTGATCGTGGTGTTTGATAATAACCCCGAGTCCTCATCTGATAAAACTGGTCAGCCTTGTTAATTTGGAGGCAGCAGGGGTTCATGATTCACACTAACGTCATTGGGGCAACTGATCCTGATGCCTTTACTCGCAACGCCTAACAGATGACACGGAGGAGGGAGTGACTACAGCTTTGCCCGTTTGTGTACTCTTTCTTTAACCGATGTCCATAGCTGGCTAAGATTGAAGCGAAGTTTAGACGTCATTTTCTAAGAACACCGTCTCTTTCAAAATATACACTGGCGTTTTACGAAATAGTGAAAGGCTCTCTTTGCTTTGTGTCGTGTCCCGTGTGACGTAAAAACAGTTCATGAAATAAGATAAACAGGAAACCTGTGATATGCGTCCCCATCATGGCGCCAACACTTTGTCACCAGATGAGGTCAACTTTTGATGGAGAGAGTGTGAGAGAGATGGTAATTACATGAAACTGACTCACATGACATCATTTACACATTGTGAAGTGAAAGTATTACCTAGTTAAGGTTCGTTCTGTTATAAATCCACGTATATCTAATAGTGACTCTACTTCACATGATAATCTATGCATCATTACTCCGACAGATATGTAGTGATGTCAGTTGTTCAGGACAGTTGTTTTTAATAAGGGCGACGTGTGAAGTGTGTGAAACATCATTCATCTAAAGTAATGATACAGATATTAGCATGTGCAAATCACCATTTCAAGTATGGCAGGACCAGGAAGTCTGCAAATGATTCCGTGTCAAAGCGCACACGGTCATTTTCGAATATCTACCGAACATTCTGTGGCCTTGTTTGGCCCGCGAACTTCTCACAGATGCTCACTGTGATTGTCGTGTTGAAACTGAGCAACCTCTTTGTAGAGACAGACAAGATAAGGACACCCTACTTAAGCAGGTCACCATGTTCCGATACTTTCTTTTCCCAATATGTCAACCTGAACAACAACATCCGGTTTAATGCTCGTTTCGTCGCCGATACACGTGAATCCGCCTATCTTCTGTATTGACAAGGATATTGTATTCATCTCTAGTTAAAACGCTACGCCAAAGCTGAGTAATCCCTGATGACTGATCTACAATGAAATAGTACAATAGTATAAAACATAGGTCTTTCTTGCTTCCATTAAGTAAATCGTAAACAGTTAGGGGCACACTTGGGTCGTTGTCAAGGAATGTTGTAGCGAGTGTCATGAGATAGTGAAATATATTTGTGTAGCGATCACAGATAGCTGTGGTGCGAGGTCTCCCTGATATTGGATTCTCAATATTGGTGTCCCATTGGCAAAGTCGGAATATCGTGCTCCTGGGAAAGTCGAATCAGTACCACATACGTGAGCGTATTAAATAGGCTATCAGGTGTTGCATTAACTTTAGCTGTTGAGTATAATCTGTAGCATAAATTATTAGTATCATGTTGCTGTCTTGTTTGTGAAGGTCTACATGAAAGTGAAGTCTATGGAAAAACATTTGGTGTTGTGAAACGTGAGCCTATGGTGCTCTCCCTCTCTAGCACTGTTAGCCGTGGCATAATTTCGGCGTTTTTCTATCAGCTGAGATGTATGGCCACCAATTCGCTGCCTTTTCATACCAGTTCAAATCATTTTGAAAAATCTCCAAGATGAACCTTTTGCCATTTTTCGCAAATTCACGTGCTCCTACCCAGCTAACATGCTGCATTTGGGTGCATGATTAGTCACTGTGTTGGCGAACACTTGAACAACTTAAAGTGGCCAAAATTCAATTTACAAAGAGTGTTCACTCTTTTTGCCCATGAGTTTACTTTTACCCTAAGCTCCATCTATGTATATGTTTTACCGATCTGAATGTGTGTTTTTCAGATATGCTCGTCTAATATCACACTGGGACGTTCTTTCCGTACCAAAACCATTCATATCTCGATTTTCTAATAACCTTAACGCTTAAAAAATTCCTAAATATTTGAAGCTGGCAAAGTTCAAATGTACTTTCAAACATTTGATGTCTTTTCAAAGTGTTAGTCATAAATTGAAACACTACATCTGTCATAACAAAAGCTCAGGTCGTCTTGACAACATAGCACGTATGCTGTTGTGAACCGAAAATAGATGTCCAGTGACGTCACAACGATGTCACTGATATCTCCTTCGGGTGATTCAAGCAGATGGCATCCTGTTTATGCTTAATTTGAACATATTATTGCCAATTTCTATTTGATCTATATGAGAAAAAGAGAGAGAAGAGTTCCAAACGTGTATGCTTGAAAGTTTATCTTATATTGGCTTATATTTCAGTTACCCATGGAAGGACATCACAAAACACAACGGTCTATTGATTTGTTTGGGTTTGGGTTTTTTTCTGCAGACTTTCAGTCGCCACAGGAAACAAACATTCACTCACAGTTTGTGTCGAGGAATAGAATTAATATTGTATTATACATGAAAAGCACGTGTGTTTACACAACATCGCACACGCGTCTATCACGTTAGCAGTTATTAAACGTGTCTGGAGCGAGTCATCAAATAAGGGTAGATGTACTCAGAATAAGTCTACAGTTGTACGGTGACACTTGAACGTGCTTTTGTTGTGTCCGTCTGAATACATCCGTCAACAGCACAATAACGGATTAAACTTTAATAATTCAGCCATGGAAACGCTATCAGATAAATCTTCTCACACGCGTGTGTGTTCCGTTACATTATTGGTTAGAACGACTGAACACTGCTTCACTAGGTACTAGGTTTTGATTCTTTTACAATGATCCTCTCTCCCTCTGTCTGTCTCTCTCTGTGAACATACGCACAGACGCACGCACGCAGCCACTTTTTTTCCCAAGGACACTCTTCACAATGAACGACGATTGGTATGTCATTTTGACGGTCATATAAAACACTGACATACATGACTAGAGGTTGGAAACTCTTCACATGAACGTCACGAGTCTCCTTTGTTTAAGTCAGCTCGAGTGAAAACATGCAAACATGCAAATTAACATTAACTGCCCCAAGGGTACTCGTCTCGTCACAAAGGAGTTCAGTCGAAAGTTGAAAGAAAAAAATGCACCTCAACAGGTGCTGCATAACGAGTAGGCCCTGGCTGCGCTTGACGTGCAATGAGCAAATAAAGGCAGCCTGAAAAAATTATTCCGCCTCCCAAAGGTATTAAGGACATCTGCACAATGCAGTCATCATATTTTGTGAAGTGGGGAACGTATATGTAGCATGTAGTAAAGTGCTCTCCCGTCTCACACAGACACGTGGATACAGCAGAGAGTATTCACATGTACGCTACTGAAAACATAATACATCAATACATCCTGTATCGTGTACTGTCATGTTGTGTACAGAATGCAGATGATACAAACAAATTCCAAAAGAAATATCTGACCCATACATAAATTACAAATGACAGCTACAACTTCAGCTGAGGTTAAACCATGTATTTACGTTTCTGGTTCCCGTGTGGGGATTTTCATTTTTCTGCCTTCAGGGGCGGGTAACTCTGACCTGCTTTCCCTAATAACGTATGTAAGTACGAAGTAAGTACCATGGCTGAAGTCCTGCAGGTTTCCTTGAGATGATTACTGAGTTTCAAAGTTAATTGCGAGAAATCTTGGCACCAATCTGTCTAGTGAGCCTTTATGAATCCCTGACAAAATACTACGTATTATCCCATGCAGATCCATAGGACCTGAAACATAATAATTGTTCCTGGCCTAAAACTGACCGTGACCGTGATCTGAAGATTGACCTTTCATACCAGTCAAACTGATGCAAAGTTGTTGGGACAACTTACCAAGGCTAAATATATTTAGGTTAAGTACCAACTCAAACAGGTCAAGAAAACAACCCGTCACTCATTAATACTCACAGCCAGATGACACTTGCTCGGTATAAATTTCCACTGACTTGGAAAAAGCTTAAGGTGTCAATTTAATCATTATGCAGTCACTTGCGTGACGTTGAATTAACCCTCTCAATCGTCGATGTTGATCATGATACCAGATAGTGTGAAATCCGATTATCCGGTCAGTGATTGGATGGATTATCCATCAAGCTTCATGGACGGAGAGTTAGTTGAGGGTTCATAGGAGTGTGTGCATGCATGTGTGCGTGTGGAAGTTAAGGAAGGGCTTTGTTGAAGTGAACCTACCAGCCATATTTTTGCGGAGCACTGAGATCCAAAAAGAAGTCAAGATATCAGAGATTATTAGTACATAAATTTATTAGAGGTCACATGCAACGTAAAACACAACTTTGCAGATTCTGATACCTTTTGGTATGCACTTACCGAAACAAATCATCAAAATGCCAAGTTGAATTCAACCTATAAAGTTGAAAAAAGTTCAAACGAATCACTAAATTTAACCCAGCGCTGGGAGAAAAAGCGGTTTCATCAGCTGCGCTGCGGCCATAACGCATGCGCAGTGAATAGCTTCTCGGAGCTTGAAACAGTATGCATGCCCGGAGTATCAGATCGTGAGCAGTAGTCTAATCTTGGTTGTGTACACAAACAAATAAATAATCTACTCATCACATAAAAAAACTTGTTGATTGTGGTGATCACACGTCGTAGGAGGTCAGGCACCAACGGCACTCTCCTCCTGTGTCAAGCGAATTTCCACGAAATGGTCTCAATTTGTCACTGAAGCAAAGTAATTCGCTGAAAGCTGTTCACGTCGCCTGTGTGTATCCATGTGGGTTCGTGGACCTGCCTGGAATGGGCAGTAAGCTGATATCGTGTGACGAACATGATAGGGGTGATAGGTATTCATGGTAAATGTTACAGTATATTACACCATAGCTATCAAAATACTTTTGCTGTTTAAGTAGTAACGTCATACATTATATCTGGTTTTTAAGGATGAACCTAACTGTCGATGCCGCCCATCAAGAGTGTGGTTTAAGAAAAGATGGGAGATAGTATGTCTGCTTGCGTGTGACCCAGGTAAGACGAGAGGGCGGATGTCAAGGACCCCAGACCTTAAATGCAAAATTTAGAACAAACCTTGATACGTTTACCTTCTCCCACGACTAACTGCCTTCACGTTTTTCTCCTAAAATAGCCCTCTGGTGTTTGTAAACAACTGATTAACGTCATAGTTATCATGGGCGGTGACCATTGGACAAGCTACTTGCTACAAGCTATTTGACAAGATCTTCTTCTCATATCGAAATTTCGTTTACATATGTTGCTCTTTATATCAACCACTGTTTTCTAGCCAAGATCCGATTGACAAAACATATTGTTGTAACAGTTTTACTCACTATTAGTAGTGTTTTAGAAGCACAAGACCAATGCTTGAAACCCATTTCTGGTCTCCCCTGCCATGATATTGCTGGACTATTTCTAGGAGCGACATAAAATTCACTCACCCTAGGCCGTTCATCCATACCCACCAGTATCTGTGAGGCGTAGGCCATCGCCATATACGGGCGCTCATTATGCATCGCTCGCTAACTTCAATATGTTATTCTGAAATACGTTGGAGCAGTTACCTAACACCAATGACAGAACACGGGTAGGAAATGTCAGACGTGAGCCCCCATATGCAGGTCACGTGTATCGCCACGTTTATAGACAGCTCCGAGCCTTAAATGATTTGGGTTGCGAACGAGAATAGGTTCATTTCATGCAAATACATCACAATCATGTCAGGAATGTGGCTCTTCCGGTCTGAGGAATTAAAGCCTTACAGAATCGTCGGGTCTATAAAATGGAGAATGACTTGATTTTGCATCTTTCAGTTCCTTATCATATCGTGTTACATACATTTAAAACTCTTCTGAGGCATCATCTATCGCATCTTCAAAACTGAACTGAAATCAAGAGATTTAGAAGTGCTTCACTTGTCCCTCCAATCCGACGAAACTGGTTTAAGAACAACTGTTTACCGCACGCAAGTACACAGAGACCAATTATCTGTTACCACTCCTGACACCACCTTTAGATAAAAAAAGCCATCATTGCCACCCACATCCGACGTGCCAAAGCGATTTCATGCCCTCAGCAGCAAACTGACATTCTGATGAACACCTGCAATGGTTACCTCCCGTACCTAATCCTACCATTCATCTACAAGACCCTCACGACCTCTATACCAGGATCCGAAAGAACACCATCGCGCAAAAGAATAACCATTCACTATTGGGACCTTCTCAGTCACAAGATTCCCAGCCTCGTAAAGAACAAAGCTAACACTGAACAACGTGACCTTGTCCAGCAGCAAGATCATGAGACCATCCTGCAAGCCATCGTCAAAAGCAGTATAGTGTAAGGCACCAGAGGATGTGTACATCAGATCCTCTGCAACTGTGGCGACACATACATAGGCGAAACCCTCAGGCCCTTCATAACCAGACTCAAACAGCACCAGACATGTCAACAACATCAGTACTTGGTACTAGGGGACCCTCCAATCAGCATTTACCCGTGACACAGCTGGGAGTTGAATCTATAATTTAATTATCTGTGCTGGTTTCCTTGTCTTCGCTAGCTCCCATCATTATTCATATGTGGCGTATTCTACCAGTTGTGTCTGGATAAACCCAGTGGGAATTTTATACGTTGTAACAACTCGTCTTTAATGCAAAGGATATGTTTACATAATGTACGACTGGAGAAATATTTTTATTTGAAATAATTGAAAAAGGAACCCAGGTGCTGATGTTTTGCTGATTTGCAGATCTAAGTAGACGACATTCAATTGTAGACTTAATTGGATTGGATTGAATTACATCTCTTTTCCTTTGTCTGCAAACTGTAGACTCTTCCATGTAAACCGAGTATCCCTGCCTGAGGGTAGTAAAGATTCTGCTCTGCTCTGTGGCTTTTAGTGAGCCGGAGCCCATATTAAAACAGCCTATCAAAATATTGGTATTTACAACAGTGCAACAGTGACTGATGAAGAAGGCTAGTACAGTGTTCAACATACACTACTTTCAATTATCTACAGATTAAGTCTCCCGGCGTCACTTGTGCCAAACATTCACTATGGTGAGTTGCCTCACTTGCTCGTACCACAGATCTGTAATCTGCTGTGTTGAATCCGTTGATACAACTTGAAGGTTTATCAGAGAGACACATATGGTGATAAATTTCCACAAGGCGATTAATGAGGTCTGCATCACTTCTTCTCATACCATACTGCCTTGCCATAATGATGCTAAATTGTTAAACGCAGCCCTAGTTGCAATTAATTCAAGATGACTCTTCAGGTGACCAAATGAATAATGTTGAATATTGCACACAGATTCGAAACATATCTATAGCACCCGTATCCTAAATACACCTTGTCAGACTCTCGGTCTCAGAAGTATGTGGATGTAGCCCTGTGGATAGAACGTTTCTCACATCACAGCCCCGGGTTCTCTTCCCTTCAATGATACAGTACACGAATCATCTTCTTGAAGTCTACTCTCTCATATGGGTAAGACGCTGTTCCCAGTCAGTCTCATTATGTTTCAGGTCAGAGTGTGGTTTCCGCCAGTATAATGAGTAACCAATTACAAGTTGCGTTAATACGAATCATTAATGTATCGTGATGTGGAAGGAAAGTTAGAACTAAGACAACATGTCATCAGTCTTGTTGGTGCATTGATGCCCCATGTGGCGCTGCATGGTGATCCCTTAGACGATTTCTTGATATTCGTTAACTCGTTAACTGGAGGTAATCATCCATATTGGGCCGTGCCTGCATCAGGTATCAGACACAACACTGCCATAGTCTATTCATGCACAGATATCGGTGTCTGTCAGGTCAACAGAGATATATTTGTGTCCGGTGTTTGCCGGTGATGACTCAGTATCTCCCGGCGTTATTTTCCGGTTGTCACCTGTTATCTATAGAGCGCGCGGTTAACTTATCTCTCTACGTCAATGACATAAAAACAGTTTCTATTAATTCGCGATCGTGGTAACAATACAATCGATTTATGCAATTTGGAAACGATGACATGCATCAACACACCCCACTTGTTATAACGTGGGCTGCTATAGTGCATGCACAGAGAGAGAGAGAGAGAGAGAGAGACATATATATATAGACATATATATATAGACATATATATATATATGTGTGTGTGTGTGTGTGTGTGTGTGTATGTATATATGTGTGAACACACATATACGTATATATCCGTGGGTGAGTGGGTGTGGGTGGGTGTAAGTTTGATAGAAACGAACACCTTTAACCTGAAAATAAGCCCCAGTGAAAGGGAAAGTCTGTACCTGATGAAATCTAGACTGCTTCATTTTGGACTTTGGTTTTACAGACAGGGTTGGCAAGTAGGGGAAACGGTGCGGTTCAGGAACTAAGGGACAGTTTAGTCTTCAGCAACTTCTGACTGAATGTCAAAGTCATCGACGTCCACAAGTTATGTGAGCAGACACAGGTGAACATAAGGATGACAAAGCTGCCCTACTCCTGACGATAATTAACTTAATTAACGTCAGGTGCTAAAAGAAATGATAAAACCAACAGAGGGTACCACGTTCTGACTCCCGCCAAATACACACAGCACTCCTACCTGAGATTCCAAGCATCTGGATGTCACCGTCACCCAATTGTGTCATTGGGCAATGTCATGAGAAAGCAATTAACACCACGCTGTTTCATACCGGTAATACTGTTATTGCCGTTTTGAACATGACGAGGTGGTTTGAGGGTGTTCATTTATTTACCGATGGATCTATTCGGGACTAAAACGGAACAAGATGTTTGTCTTTTCATACATAACAAGACACTTTTGTCATTCTTCAAGACGGACACATTCTTCTTGTCTTAATGAAGACTGAGAGCGCCGTGACCTTTCTGTGTCCTTCAGTAGTAGTGCCAAGTCACATCAGGCAATAGTGAGTCGTCAGCGTCGGGTGTGCTTGTGCAATATCATTCAAGAATGTTTAAACAGCTAGCGTTTCCTAAAACAGCCCCTTTCCGAATTTTTAGCGTTTGTGAATTAAGATTACAGACATTCACAGAGAGACTTATTTACTCCTTTTTGTCACCTCCACTTTTACCGATCCAACTGATTACTCATCACTGACAGTGCCTGCGGGGGTAGGCAAACGGTCCCTCCCTCCTCTTCTCTACAGCTCTACTGCTCTACTGCTTGCTTCATGTTTTATTATTGTCTGGAACCTGATCCCTTTCTTTACATAGTGCATCAAACATCCAGCAGGAACGTAATCAAATTTCCTCGTGCGATTAGATCCATCAACGTAATTTAAAATACGAACAAAATAAGAATTTATACTAAAGTCTTCCATTTACCTAATGAAGGAGCAAGCATATTGTCCGAAACGTTGTGTTATCCACTGTCAAGATCACAGATGATTTCGTTTATATAATTAGTTTATGGTACTGTAAATAGATGTAGTATGGTATTGTTAGAGTGTGTTATATATTGTTGGGAGTTGTTGTTAGATTATGTTCGGTAATACTATGGGAACAGGGTTATGTTCAGGGAAGCGTGACCAGGTATGGCCAGAGAGCTGGGGTGTTAATTTGTAAACAATAGAGAGGTGTTGAGTAGCTTGGGTATGGGAGGTCAATATAAATAGTGAGGAAGGGTAGTAATCTGCACAGTCAGCCAGAATCACCACTGTGTTCACCTGTATGGGTTCAACTTTTGTATGGGATTGCATCTCACGCTGGCTGGCGTAAGTTTTTATTATCATTATTACTTTTGTATTTATTGATTGAGTAGATGTAGCAAGAAATTGTTTTACTGATGTAGTATTTCTAGATATATGTGCATATTGTAACACTATATAGCCACAAAGCCATTCAAAATTTGAATGTTATCGTTCCACAAAAACTGTTCCACTTTCAAATATGTAAATCGGAGTAAAGTACATGCATAAAGTATAAGACATTGACACATGTCTTACTGAGTAACTGTAGTTACTTATATTGTATTGTAGTGTCCCGGAACTGGCCGGTTATCCTTAAAGTAAGGAGAGGGGTATTATCTCCGCCTGTAAGGAGACAGACAAGAGTCTTCCCTGTTGTACAAGGAGCATGTATCTCCTAGTAATGTGAGATGTGGATGGCACAGCCATCAACCATTACACAGGCCCCTTAAACTCCGTGAGGGAAACCATCGCCTGGGTGTGAGGGATACCACACAAATACCATGACGTCACCAAGTGGAACCAAAGTGCACTGACATTCTGATTACATTGTAAAGAGAAAGTGTTCTCTCTGAGTGGCAAATTCCTTTATTGTTATTTAGTTCAATTGTTTAGTTTCTGATTGGGATTATATGTAATCATTATCTATATTAGTGAGGGTATTAGGATTTTAGTGTAGTTAGTAGTAGTAGTAGTATTATTAGAACTTTAGCAATATAAGTGGTAGACAGAACTGTATATGTAGCTAGGTTAGGTAATTAGATTAGTTAGTTGTATTTGCACCTGTAGAATTAGTTTAGTATAGGTATTGGGGTTACTTATATCTTAAGGGGAGGAATAAAGTTTTGCAAAACAAACTATTCTTCTGTTGTGGTTACTTTGGTATGTGACATTTTGGTGGCAGCGGTGGGATAATTAGATTATTTGTCACTATCAAAGGGAACCCTAGTTGTGTTCTGTAGCGCATTTGATGTAGCGTTGTTGATTGTATATCGCTGCAGAATCTTTGTGTCCATAAAGAAGGGTTAGAACATACGGCACCACTTCTGCGTCCTTGAGTGTATGATTTGGAATTCAAGGGTGGAGGGTGTATTGTGGTTATTGGTCAGTTAAGGCCATTGGTTCGTCGTGAACATTTTGAACATTGGGATATATGGGAAATCACCTCCGGTTTTATTCTTGGTAGGATCCCTATTTATTCCAGACAGTTTGACTTTTTGTGTACCCTGCTTTGCCCTCATACAGACAATTATGGACATTGACAAACTTATCAAACTGGGTCAGAGTTTAGGGTATGAGAAAGATGATTTGAGAGTGTTTGTGAAAGAGCAAATGGAGTTGGAGAATGAGAAAGAAAAGGACAGGCTCGAACGGGAGGAAAGAGCTAGGGAGCGGGAGATTAAAAAGTTAGAACTGGAGGAAAGAAAGGAGAAAGAAAGGTTAGAATGGGAACGAGAGAGAGAACGATTAGAATTGGAGAAAGAAAAGTGTAAAATACAGTCAAATGAAAGAATAGAACTAGCCAAGTTAGAAAAGAGTGCGGCAGGAAATCAAGAAGGGCAGGTAGGAGAGAATAGATCGGCAGCCATTCCCAAGATGCCTAAAATGCCTCCATTTGACGACCACAATGACAATATTGATGCATATCTGCAAAGGTTTGAACGTGTAGCTACAGCGCAAGGCTGGGACCCGTCCCATTGGGCAGCTTACCTGTGTACTTTGCTGAAAGGTAAGGCTTTAGAAGTATACTCCCGGTTAAATGCCTTTGAGGCTGAAAATTACAATGCAGTTAAAACTGCATTACTTAAACGCTATGAAATGACTGAGGATGGATTCCATCAGAAATTTAGGACTGCTAAAACTGAAACAGGTGAGATTTTCACACAATTTGTAGTTAGAATTGAGAACTATTTCAACAGATGGATTGAACTAAGTGGTACACAAAAGACGTTCGAAGGTGTGAGAGATTTGCTGCTGCGTGAACAGATTTTGAATGTGACTGGAAGGGATCTGGGTATATTCTTGAGAGAGAGAAAGCCAAAAGACGCGATGGAAATGGCTAGACTAGCAGAGCAATTTATAGAAGCTAGAGGTACGAGTCATGGAAGATACAATAGACCAGTTATTCCAGGTCAAACTGACAAGCAGGTTTCCAAAGGGAAAATAGTCGAGGGTAGCGCATCAGGTAAACATGGTACTTGTTCCAAACAATTTGTTCCTATTAAGGAAAGGACATGTTACAACTGCAATCAAACTGGGCATTTGGCAGCACAGTGCAAGAAACCCAAGTTTAAAGTGGCAAGTATCCAGGTGAGCGAAGACAACACAAACATGTCTCTAATACATCCAGATAACACAAAAGTAGAGCCCTGCATACATGAAGTTCTAGATGGTGATGCAGCAACTTCAGAGGAGGTTACTAAAGCAGATGTAGCCTCAGGGAGTGTGCTTACCAAAGATCACCGCATGCCATTTTATCAGGGAAAGGTAAACGACACTCCAGTAGATGTGCTTAGAGACACGGGATGTAACGGTGTAATAGTGAGGAGGTCAATGGTAAAAGATGCATGTTTGACTTCAGAAACACAATCTTGTAAATTAGCAGATAGCAGGATCTTGACACTTCCGGTAGCATGGATTACTGTAAATACGCCCTTTTACACGGGTATGGTGAGAGCAGCATGTATGGACACACCAATCTGTGACTTAATATTAGGCAATATTCCCGGAGTTAGAGAGCCAGGAGATCCAGACTTGATGTGGGATAAGCAGGACATTAAAACAGTAGGTGCTGTAGAGACAAGGAGCCAGAGAAGAGTACGCCAAGTAGGCATGGAACCCTTGAAGACATTGGAACCTGTTGGGTTGACACTGAGTCGAGGTGAGTTCGTATCCCTACAACATCAGGATTCAAGTCTGAACAAAATAAGAAAATTAGTGGAAGAAGGTAAGATTAGGGAGACCCGACATAGTACTTCCTCTTACTTTGTGGAGAATGATATGCTGTATAGGAAGCATACTTCCAATAAAATGGACAATGGTAAACAAGTTGTACAGGCAGTAGTACCGGTTGGATTGCGCACACAGGTAATGAAGGTATGTCATGAAGCACTGATGGGTGGACATCTTGGAATCAAGAAGACTCTAGATAGGGTAATCTCACAGTTTTATTGGCCAGGAGTAATTGGTGATGTCAGAAGACATGTTCAGTCTTGTGATATTTGTCAACGTACCATGCCGAAGGGAAAGGTAAGGAAAATACCACTGGGACAAATGCCATTAATTGAAGTGCCATTTGAGAGGGTAGCTGTTGATTTGATTGGTCCATTGTATCCTGTCACAGACAAGGGTAATAGGTATATACTGACGGTGGTTGATTATGCAACACGATACCCAGAAGCAGTAGCTTTACCCAGAGTAGAGACGGAATATGTTGCCGAAGCTCTGTTCGAGATATTCAGTAGGGTTGGTATCCCCAAGGAGATATTAACAGACATGGGAGCCCAGTTCACGTCAGGCGTGATGAAGGAGGTAAGTAGACTATTGTCCATACATCAGCTTACTACTTCCCCTTATCATCCAATGTGCAATGGCCTAGTGGAGAAGTTCAATGGAACCTTGAAGACGATGCTGAAACGGATGTGTGCAGAACGACCAAATGACTGGGACAGGTATGTACCTGCTTTGTTATTTGCTTACCGAGAGGTACCTCAAGAGAGTTTGGGTTTTGCCCCATTTGAACTCTTATATGGACGCACTGTGAGAGGACCAGTACAGATTCTGAGGGAAATCTGGACAAGAGATATACCAAATCCAGAGGTAAGAACCACATATGAGTATGTGCTAGATCTTCAAAACCGTCTTGAGGAGACTATTCACGTAGCACAGCAAGAACTTCAAAAGAAAGCATGTAAATACAAAAAGTTCTTTGATGTGAAGTCCAAGCCAAGAAAATTGAAGGTTGGTGATAAAGTATTAATTCTGTTGCCCACTGATTCAAACAAACTGTTGCTGCAGTGGAAAGGGCCATATGAAATACTGGATACCTTTGGCATTGGCAATTACAGAATACAGGTTGGTAACAAGATTAAAACCTATCATGCCAATCTACTGAAAAGGTACATTGAGAGAGAGGAGGTCAAGGACACAGCTGTATGTGACGTCAGCATAGCTCAACTTGTGCATGTCAGTGCTGGTCTGGTGGATGTCAAGGCTGAAGAGGTGAGTATGTTAGACATAGCTTCACCTTCTTTAGTTTCTAAGGAAACGTATCAGGATGTAGACATTTCTGAAGATTTGACAGAGGAGCAACAAAATGAGGTGAAGGAGCTCATAAGTGAATTCAAAGATGTACTGAGTGATTTACCAGGGAAGGTAGATTGTATGGAATATAAGATCAAGCTGACATGTAATGAGCCTATACGATCCAAGCCCTATCCACTTCCTCATCATATGAGAGATGTTGTAGCTAAGGAGATACAGCTAATGTTAGACATGGGGGTGATAGAACCTTCTCAGTCACCATATGCATCCCCCATTGTACTTGTGAAGAAGCCTGACTCGACTTACAGATTTTGTACCGATTTTCGCAAACTGAATCAGGTGACCGTATTTGATGCCGAACCAATTCCATTAGCTGATTCCATCTTTGCACGGTTACGGAACTGTAAATATCTTACCAAAATTGATGTAAGCAAAGCATATTGGCAGATTCCAATGGAAGAGAGTAGCAAAGAACTGACAGCATTTATAACTCCTGATGGATTATACCAATGGAAGGTGATGCCATTTGGAGTAGTTAATGCACCTGCAGTATTTTCCCGACTGATGAGACAAGTATTGCACAACATACCAAATACAGACAACTTCATAGACGACATCATAGAAGGAACTGAGAACTGGTCACACCACATGGTAAGTCTGAGAGCAATATTTACGAGGTTAAGACAATTCCATCTTACAGCTCGACCTTCAAAGGTAAAAGTGGGATATAAACATCTGGACTTTTTAGGGCACAAGGTGGGTAGTGGTCTAATTCGACCAGAAGGTAAGAATGTAGAAAAGATCCTAAATGTGGAGCGACCTCAAACCAAGAAACAAGTGAGAGCGTTGTTGGGACTGACCGGGTACTACCGGAAATTTATCCCAAACTATGCAGCCATAGCAGTTCCGTTAACTGATCTCACAAAGAAAGGAAAGCCAAACAAGGTAATATGGACAGAAAGCCAGGAATTAGCTTTCACTACGTTAAGAACCCATATGTCAAGTTTTCCTATCTTGAAACTACCCGACTTGAAGAAACCATTCTTGGTAAGAACAGACGCTTCTGACGTTGGAATCGGAGCTGTACTGCTACAAGAACAGGAAGGTGAGCGATTTCCAATATTGTTTGTGAGTCGGAAGTTAGTAGATCGTGAGAGAGCGTATTCTACAATAGAAAAGGAGTGTTTGGCTATTGTGTGGGCAATACAGAAGTTAGAAAGATATCTGTATGGGAGAGAATTTATTTTGGAGACTGACCATCAGCCCTTAATATGGATGACCAAGGCAAAAATGACCAATGGACGAGTGATGAGGTGGGCCCTGACTTTGCAACCCTACAGATTTCTAATTCGTGCAATCAAAGGAAGTGAGAATGTTGGGGCTGATCTCTTGAGCCGGTGTTCACCCTAGTCATACTATGTGTATGGCAGTGTGTAAATAATGTACTCTCTGCATATCCAGATTATTTGTCAGCAGTTATTTCTTATGTATTACTGTGCTATTGTACATTTAGACAATTGTGTTTTATGATATTTATGCATTAAAACAAACTTAAATGTGATCTTGAGTGTAATATATAATTGTACTTGTGTACAATTACTTGAAGTGGGGAGTGATGTCAAGATCACAGATGATTTCGTTTATATAATTAGTTTATGGTACTGTAAATAGATGTAGTATGGTATTGTTAGAGTGTGTTATATATTGTTGGGAGTTGTTGTTAGATTATGTTCGGTAATACTATGGGAACAGGGTTATGTTCAGGGAAGCGTGACCAGGTATGGCCAGAGAGCTGGGGTGTTAATTTGTAAACAATAGAGAGGTGTTGAGTAGCTTGGGTATGGGAGGTCAATATAAATAGTGAGGAAGGGTAGTAATCTGCACAGTCAGCCAGAATCACCACTGTGTTCACCTGTATGGGTTCAACTTTTGTATGGGATTGCATCTCACGCTGGCTGGCGTAAGTTTTTATTATCATTATTACTTTTGTATTTATTGATTGAGTAGATGTAGCAAGAAATTGTTTTACTGATGTAGTATTTCTAGATATATGTGCATATTGTAACACTATATAGCCACAAAGCCATTCAAAATTTGAATGTTATCGTTCCACAAAAACTGTTCCACTTTCAAATATGTAAATCGGAGTAAAGTACATGCATAAAGTATAAGACATTGACACATGTCTTACTGAGTAACTGTAGTTACTTATATTGTATTGTAGTGTCCCGGAACTGGCCGGTTATCCTTAAAGTAAGGAGAGGGGTATTATCTCCGCCTGTAAGGAGACAGACAAGAGTCTTCCCTGTTGTACAAGGAGCATGTATCTCCTAGTAATGTGAGATGTGGATGGCACAGCCATCAACCATTACACAGGCCCCTTAAACTCCGTGAGGGAAACCATCGCCTGGGTGTGAGGGATACCACACAAATACCATGACGTCACCAAGTGGAACCAAAGTGCACTGACATTCTGATTACATTGTAAAGAGAAAGTGTTCTCTCTGAGTGGCAAATTCCTTTATTGTTATTTAGTTCAATTGTTTAGTTTCTGATTGGGATTATATGTAATCATTATCTATATTAGTGAGGGTATTAGGATTTTAGTGTAGTTAGTAGTAGTAGTAGTATTATTAGAACTTTAGCAATATAAGTGGTAGACAGAACTGTATATGTAGCTAGGTTAGGTAATTAGATTAGTTAGTTGTATTTGCACCTGTAGAATTAGTTTAGTATAGGTATTGGGGTTACTTATATCTTAAGGGGAGGAATAAAGTTTTGCAAAACAAACTATTCTTCTGTTGTGGTTACTTTGGTATGTGACATCCACAATAAAGAAGTTGACATCCATAAATCTGGCTTATCTGGTGTTGAAGCTGGCTTTTCTTATGCTCTCCTTCATCTATATGCCCTTCAAAGATTTAAAGTCTTCCAGTATGTTCATATGTTAACCACTTTAGAAACATTAATCAGTTTGGCTGAAATGAGAAAAAAGACTTTATCTTTAACAAATGGAGATAATATTAGTAGTGAGCACATCCTAATTTATGATGACTTTTTCTTCAGTTCATCTATCCTCGCGTTGTGCCTGTGCCTGTTTAACGCTGCACTCAAGAGCTTTCAAGATATGTCTCGGCGATTGGTAAATAATTGAATCGATCCAAGCAATCCATGTGTCAATCAAGTTAGCGAGTCTGTCCACCCGATGTCCTAAGTCGCCTCTTTCGACAGCCATTTGCTGTTTATGATGAATTCTAATCCGATCTTCACGGGTTGACGTATCAGGAATCTTCACGGGTTGACGTAGCAGGAATCTTCACGGCTTGACGTAGCAGAAAGTGTTTTGGATTAAAGACTCTTTGTAATGGTTAATTGCTTGAAACTTTATACCTGAAATCTTCATAATGCCGTTGAGGTATTTAGCTTCGCCTCCGCATGTTATGTCATCCTAAATACTCACTATACGTGATCGAAGTGCATCATTTCTACTGATTCTGTTACAAAAGTGGTTTGTTCAGATACGATGCACAAACAGAATTACTTCGCAAACTTGTAACAGTGATTATAACTTTTGTATGATTTGTATCAACAATATTCTGTTCTCAAATGCTTATGTGTCACAATGTACATAATTAACACAGTGACAGATATTGGTCAGTTTCGTTTACCGTACCTGGAAGCATAAACATGTCTATTTCTACTGGTCGTTGATAAAGGAAGGCATTGGTGCTTGATGATATTGCTACTTTATCTGCAAGTCCTCGGTGCCATCAGAGCGTTGTTTTATTTGGTAATCCCACCACCCGCTATTACTTGATTGCATCAGATTGATTGATGAAGATATGTTTTTAAATTAATTACGTCTTATTTCAACATGCTGTGCGTTAATGGCAATGGCTAAGTAAATGTATTCAAGGCTGCATAAATAAATTAAATGTTTCCGGGACTCATTCTTTTCAAAGGTGACGAGGGCGGTAGGACATTCTTTTTTTAATTTTTGATAGAAAGAAAGTGAAGAGGGAGAAACTCCTTCCTATTTCGGAAATGCAGCTTCGGAGGTTTAGCAGGTGCTAATGAGTTTTACATTCAGTTACACTCGTTCTTACAGACACTCATTCTTATAGTGGACAAATGGATAATCGGGACTCGGCCAAGTCAAAATTAGTTTTCAAATTGCAATTAAAAACATTTCACTTTTTAATTTAGCCTAAAGGCTGCTTCGACAATATCCCACGCGCCATGTCTTGTAACGATTAATGTCGGGCTGCCGTCTAACTCACGATAACATTGCGCTGGCAAGGCAAACCTACAGGAAATCCGTGTGTTGTCAGTAATGAAAGCAGGGGATATGAATGGATGCAACTGTTGCGCGTGCAGTAGTACTAAGCGAACCAGGAGTCGTTTCGTCTGAAGAGAACACATGAACCGCTCCCCTTCCGACTGTTTTGAAGTGAGATGAATCCGAGTGCCGTAGGATGGCCAGACAGTGTATGAATGTCGTCTAAGATTACATAAAATGTTCACCTAAACAGTTCTCAAAATGCAAAGTCATAACAGCGATGAAGAAAATGGGTTTTTTTATTTCCAAATGTTTATTTCTTTTCAAAGGTTGTCACATTACATTTTTGTACTAAACCTGATTTTTCCTACAGTTACACTTTACAATTTATTTTTATATACACAACGAAATAATAACTATAATTGGGATTCCAAGGGATTGGATTACGCTACATTGTTGAAGGTGTGTCACCAGGTAAATGTTAATTATACCTTGTTTCAAGACTGTTTACGGCCAACGTCACCCAAGCTCAAACTACAATGTATACTTGTAGATGTTAAATGAACGAATGTAATCTATGTGAAGATGCATTTCACAGTCTCACACCTTTTCGTCCTGCATAGACATTCGTGGTTGAGAAGCATGGGTGCCTTTAAAAACATGTTGTATTTTTGGCTTTGGCGAGTGAGTGAGTGTAATTTTACGCCGCATCAAAAATATTCGAGCTATATAGCGGCGGTGGGTTCGATTCTGGACCAGACAATAAAGTGATCAACAGCACGAGGAGCATCGATAAATGCAAAACGACACGAGAACATGGCAACCAAGGCAGCGACCCTGACCATCCGATCCGGGGATCCCGTTAATGACCTCCTGTTACGACAAGCATGGAGTACTGAAGATCGATTCTGACCCAGATCTTCATTGTCTTAGGGGGTCGTTGGTGCATTTCGACATTTATGTTAGTGTCCTTTGAAGGTGCCATGTATTGTAAACCCCCATTACATTTTCGGACGCATTTGCAATCTCTTTACTAAAATTGTCTTCAGCTAACCAAACCTTTCAACCGTTGTTGTCCTTATGCAGTTTTTAGATTTTCATCCTAGATAGTTTGTTTATATAATCATAAATGGTAATATTTAACATATTGTGTCATCTACATGCTCAGTAGGATATTTTTACCATGACTTTTTCAGTTATGTAGTAACAGTTGTAACGGAAGATAAGTACTTCCGTTCGCGCGCTGTTTGTTTTGTTAATAATGCCTTTGGTTACAGACACAAACATAGTGATTACTGAGCTCCAAACAGCCCCAGTAGTGAGTGCAAGAATGCTTACCGAACCCGGAGCGTGGAATGCTGGGATTCCTTGGGGTCGCAGCTAATCTCTGGCTTGCCATGACTAAGCTGGCGTCATACAACGTTAGGCCGTGGCCCCGCTAAGTAAACGTAACGTTAAGATTTGTCACGCTGGTGTCTTAAAGTTCATGAGTTGTGACTTAAGAGTACACTGGGCACACTGAGGTGAACGTTGGCCATTATACCTTGCTTTTAATGTCGAAATGTGGCAAGGCATGGCACGAACGCATTTCACTAAATCGTTTATTAATGAAGACAACGCTACCTTATTAAAACCACAGCCGCCATACTCAGTTTTAAATCAAACTCCCGTCTATTTGCCATTCTTGTCCTGAGGTGCGAGGTACACTGACATGTCGCCTTTCGCAACCTTTGCATTTTTAAAGTTAGAATATAAAGTATAACAAGTATTTGTGAATATTATGCATCTCCAGTAAAACGACATGTGAACCGAATGGGCTTAATGTAATTAAATGTTTGGAAAAGTTGTGTTTCCTGTTGTACGTTCGTCACAGTGTTCGCGGTAGTTTTTCTACGAGTGCATGTAGAAATAAAATTGTAAGTATGTATTCCAATGTTTTGTGCGTCGCATTTTCATTATAATCCTGAATCATTTCAAAATGTATAGTTTTTCTATATGTTGCTGTTTTGAGATACGCACGTTTCGATTTCCCACACGGGTACAATGTGTAAAGGGTTTGTCCCCTGCAGTGATATTGCTGGAATATAGCTAAGAACGGCGCAAAACGTGACTAACTCTGTAATGCATAGGCCTTTGAATAATCGAGAGATCACACACTCAGATGACTGACGTTGAACTGATCGATCCACAAAATTTCGATTATTCACGAGCCATATCACCAAATCGGGTAACCATGGTAACTGGGGTTCTTAATACGCACAGTATTCGGCGTGAGATTGATCAACTGCATACGACATTTACTTGTTTTCGTGTTATTTTTTGATAAATCAGTGTTCTCTTTCAACGTATTGTGTCATCTTGTGATGAACTGCCAAACAATGAATGTACTCAAAGGGAGACATGACGCTAACAACGCCGCATAATCTCAAACCGCCAAACGCCCTGCCATGTCCGTCAAGTAACTGAACGCGGAGACCGGACCGGTACATGGTACTGGCACGCGGAAACGCTGGTGGATAGCTTGAAGATATGACAAGGAATTACTGGTAAGAATTTTGTAAGATGCCATTCAAGAAGGCGTCTGTCTCCAGACAGGCTGATATCTGTTGTGTAACTAAAATCCACTTCTCCCTGAAGCTTCACTTCCGCATGAGGGGAGAGCGTGTCAGTCTCGCTTTGTTGTTGCCTCGATTGGAAGACCTCGGAGATTCAAAGGTTAGGATCTCATGGAACTTTCATGGTGTGACGAGCTGTATGAGGTGGCTTGTTGCAATCGATGTGTGTGCATGCACTTGTATATAGTCCTATGCATGTGCATGATCATTTGTATGTAGTCGATTTTGTAAAATAGCCGGGCCGGCCAGTTTTCGTTCTTGTTTTCTGATAATAGTTGCATCTGCTTGTATGCTTGAGTGAATACATGTGCAATTGTGTGTAGTCGATTTATGCTGTATCAAAATGGTTGTTTTTTTCCTTTTAGTTACAATTTATGTATGTGCGAGAATGCGTGTATGTGCGTGTGAGTGTGCGTTTGCGTGATTTCCTTAGGTCATGTTGTATTGACAGTTTTCTATCTCATTTAGCTTTACATCAGTTTATGAGGAGCCCAAACACATTTTTTCGTTGTTGGTTTCATCGCAAATCCATCGCACAGTAAACAGTCTTGTACAGATGATTGTACTACCCATATGTTCAACCTGACCAGCCTTCGACTACATGGCCAAACGCCTGACCATGGGTATGGCAGGTCAGCTTTGGCCGACTCCTTTCTCTTTTGGGTACTGAAAACTGTCAGACGGTTGTTATCACCTGGACTCATCAAAAACATGACGATCAAACAGAAAGATGACTTAAAGTCAGTGTGCTTGGTGAGGGTTTGAGTAATGTCAACAGCCTAGATCTACTTGTGTCAGCTGTATATGATATATAGCATGTCGTGAAACGGATGCCAAAACATCATAAATTTGTGAAATGTGTTTATACAAGGGCTTTCACACTTGGATGTCCTTGTAGATAATATTTACTGTCCCCTCTCCACTCTGGCAAGTGACATTAAGAACATCATTGTTCTCATATATCTTGCAGCAAAAACTCCCAGTTGCGAACGTACAGATATTGCGGATGCAACTTCTGCAGGTTTGTCACTTTTTCTCAAAACAGTAAATGTTCTTTGGCTGGATGGAACACCATAATGTTTCGTGTTATTAATACTGGATGTTAATAATTACGTGAGTTTAGTTTTACACCGCAATCAGCACTAATTCAGCTATATGTCGGGATTGGTAACATGTGGATTTGGATTTACATATTCCACTATTAACTCGTTTTTATCATATCGAAAGGCACTGATCTTGTGTTTATTGTCTGTATCTTCGTAGTTTTATGTAATTTATTTTGACAATACCCTGTGTCCAGTAGCTTCCACAGTATATATGTAAGTGACCGTATCTCGCTGCATCATAGTTCGCCTTGCTAATGCGTGCAATTCGGTTGAATGATTGGTTCCAGCCAAACGGATGATTCAGTTGCGAGCTATGTAATTAGGCCCAGATAACCTATTATGATGAAAATACATCAGATGGGGGATTTCCATGAACATATATATGACCTCACCATATCCTACTGGCCCCAGACCCGTGGGAACGATGTCAATAGTACTGCTACTGAAACCTATATAGTTCTGAAAGGTTTATGTACTTCTAACGAAAATATTGGTTTCCATTTGAATGCAGTTTCCTAAGGCCTTTAAACGTGTTAATGACTTTGTTAAAGGCCAAACAGTTTTGTATGCAATATCAGCTTTTATTACAGGGTACCCGTCAGTTCGGGGCTGGCAGGTGTGATGGTATATCTAGAACAGATTTGCAAGCCCTGTAAACACAGGTTCAGTGAGTCATGGTTTCTCGAGTTTCACGGCCCTCTCGCTTTCGGTAGTCGAGAGGGCCTTGTGTGATGGCCCATTAATCTACTATATGCCGCTCGCGTCATTTACCCTCACTTGATTTATCACCTGTGCTGGTAGCACGTTGACACGACACGTGCCACTAGGTAATTTGAAACGGAAACACTTATACTGGTAAAGGCTTTCCAGTACATACGCCATATATATTAAAATCAATGTTAATGAGGTCAAACTGATGGTCAGTGTTCTACGCCATAATGCATCAGAGCAAACACGTGCAAGTGTGAAAGGATTTATTTGATAGTGTTTCTATATCCAATATATTATGTCTGTTTAATTTAACCATGAGGAATCAGGTGAATGCTAAAAACACAAGTCCAAGAAACATCGAACAGCTGTATACTGATTCTCAGCACTTCAACCACGGTCGCTCCAGATACCTGTAATAACCACTGTCATAGACGTGTGTGCGGTATTGCGTAGACACACGTGCTTTGCATGTACAATAAGATTCTATTTCAATTTCTCGACACAAACTATGATGCCTGTTTATTGCGGCGACTTAAAGTCTACACTTCCTTGTGATATGCTTGGAGGGAATGAAGGTTTCATCAAAAAGGGTACAGTAATGGGAACAAATCAAAAGAGCGTTGTTGTGTTTGGTAAACAAATGACAATTTCCTTCCAAGGGTAACTAGAATATAAGCCCGGTAAAGATGAACTCTCCAGCATACACGTTTCGAACTCTTCAGACGAGTTCATTGAGTTATGTACTCCTGTTGACGTATCAACCCTATACGCACGAGGCTATCCAACTGCCCTCGTCAACAAAGAATACTTGTCGACAGTTACGGAGCTCGTGATCGCAAACCAGCCTCTGGTTAACGTGGAAACATATGCGTGTCAAGTCAATCAATTATCATTACGCGGACAATTTGCGTAAACTAGCCCGTTTGGTGTGAATCTGGACATGTTGACTGTATTCTATCCCACCCTCGAGGTCCACCGCTCGGTTCCCTGGCGTGAACTCGGTCAGTTCACAGTAAACGTGATTCCACATGTCAAGAGGTTGTACATCAAACGATATCAATCTTGTGTGTGTATCCACCCTTCTGATCTCCATGATTTTATTGGAATTCCTAAACAACCTCGCATTCCGATGTTTACATGTGTATGGTGGATTCATTAAATGCTGCATTGGATGCATAGGCAGGAGTATTTTAAGATCTGCATAGGACAATACTTGCTCTATTGACTATTGACTGTCTGCAAGGACAGGTAATAACCGATGCTTGTCGAATTTCAGAACGCACTTGGTGACTTGCGTGACTGAGTAAAGTTACTGAATGAGTGTATCTATTACTGGTTCGTCTGTATCTTTTTAAAGGTCGCTACGAAATAGGACAATGCTGAGTGAAGCGGAACATCTAGTAACAATATCCGTGTTCAAAGGCCAGACTATAGATGCTAGGTGGAGACACAACTAGCTCAGCGTCCCGTTAGCCGACTCTACAGAATTGATCATAGGTTCGAATCCCACCGTCGACTGGATTGTGATGGTTTTTCAGCTTCATATCAGTGCGTGTGCTTTTACCAAAGTTGTCAAGATCTCGCCGTGATTACTGTTTTTCCTACCACAATGGTGAGATTCCGTGAAATCTACAATTTGTGCCAAATATTGTTAAACCACTCTTATTAAAAAATGCAGAGGTCACAACGACTGATCAACATAGAGATCCCTCTGACCTATAATGAATCCTTATCTTTGCAGTTCATAGGGAGTCTGAATATCTACTGGTACATGCTGCTGATGGCGAGAAGGTGATGGACCAGTACACGACGCACGGATAACAACAGGGTCTATTGGTATTCTTTACAATATTTGGGAAGCAAAACTAAACTTAAATTCCTTTTATCCGAGAACTCCCAACATTGCAGTTACAATAACTCTTGCAATTTTTATGATATTTTGAACGATTTAATTACCAGACCTCATGTTCTTGTAAATACTTTGGTTGGCGTCGCCTGGTCTAACAAATTGTCATTGCCAGTTTTTGTGGTGCCATTTTGAAAGATATACCAAGAAAGCTCCCTTTCTCGATGGAAGGCAGTCTCAACAAATGTCAACTCGGGTCTGTTGTGTGGTCAGCAGCCCTGTTTGATCCTTTGGTTGGATGAATCCTGGAAAGTGGACCATTAGATTTTATTCTCAGCTCATGAGCAGCACTTGCAACTCTTAACTTACAATGTATGCCGTATTGCCTTGTTTGTGGGTGCTCAGGAGGCACAGCCTCTTTGACATACTGAATGGTGCAGAAGGCGACAGTGTTGGGAAGTCAACGCATTCTTCGATAAGATCATGAATGCATCTTGGCAGTTCTTCGTTGTCTGGATTGTGTGTAGATAGAACAATGACCCTGGGATGATGACCAGCCTGGATGACCAGACTGTTGCAGGATCAAACGAACTCTCTTTTGTGCGTTTATTTATTTAAATTTCATCAACAAAGACAACACGTGACAATTAATAATAATGTCAATGCAGGGATTAGTTCTCTGGGTTTGTCCTTTCTATCAGCATTTTGCGGTAACCGAGTTTCTCAAAAGTCAATGATCGGTCATTTTTAGTGTTGATTTACGGAAATAGGAGTCAGCCAGGCCAACCTGTCAAAACCAGGTAAAGGTTATCACGAATTACTAGTCAGGTTCTCACGGTTTTGTTACTGTAGTATTACGTACCAGTGACGAACTGGTTCATTTTGGTTCGAAACTGTAAATATAGCCCCGTTTGGAGTAACTCCGTGTTTGGGCCATCAATCATTTTTACACATTATCACAGATTGTAAACAATGTATTTAAAGGTCGAATTCCCGTTGTGGTTGATGTACTACGTTTCGACATTGTTCTGTTGTGTTCCCACATAGTTGCTTGTGCGATTTACTCCATGTCATATCATGAATGTGTGTTGTACACATAGAGTGACGCCGGCCCTATTCTGCTTGTAGATGAGGCTCTGAAGTCCGTGGCCATTTCGTCAAAACGAAATGGGGATCTTAAGGGTTCTGACGTTCCATTGCCACCAACCAAAAGGTCAAACGAGTCTTGCTTCCATCAAAGCAAGACCCCGAAGTGTTCCACGTAAGTGTCGAAATGAACAAACAGTGTGCAGGTTGTCCGTCCGTGAGTTCCATCTGCTCCGTGATCACGTCATTTTAAGTTCAAATCAGTCTTGCACCGAAGTTCAGTTGCATTTTCTGGGTTTCTTTGGCTTTGGACCAGCACTCCAATCTTAGTCGGATCAGAGCGTCTGAATGTGAGGCGCCGAGTGTTCAGTAGGTTTGGATGCTTAGGAACGAAATATTCCATATACGCCAGCATCGACAAGTTGCCAGATTTCTGTGATCAGAAACCACTCACTTACCCTTGACAATTTCAAACTTCCTTACTGATCCAACTTTCCTCTCAAAAATGCCTCTCAAAGAAGTAATTTCAAAGACTTATTCAACTCGGTCGTTAATGTGTAACAATTTGGCTGCCTATTCACGTACAATTGTCGTAACATTGACGTAAATAGTCGCACCGAAAAAGGCTTGGTTGGTTGGTTTACTGGTCAACGTTGCATTCTGCAATATCCCAGCAATATGGTGGCGGTCTGTAAATAATCCAGTCTGAACCAGACAATCCAGTAAACAACAGCATGACCATCAAGTGTGATATGATGACATGTGTCATTGGACATGTTATCCAGCTAATCGCCTCTTACAAGTATGAGTTACCTAAGAACAACGCTTACCCGGATATCCACCGGTTCGAAAAAGGGTCTTATCGAAGATTATTTCCGATGCTGTCTAAGGGTATGTTTACACAGAGACGCGACCCGTGGGGGGACGTTTCGGCGAACTTGGTTGAAACTGGTGGAATCTGCATTACCTATCTCAACTATGTCGCAACGCGGCTATAGCCACTGGTGTGACTTTCTGACGAGCTTCTAAGACACCTTCCAGGTTAGTATCTACCGAACGAGACCACAGCGATAACATCTACGACAGCCGTAAGATCGTTCTTGCGACTAGCTGTGGCTCAAAGCGAGTTTATTGCAGATTCACTGAGACTATTGGGACCTTTTGGTTGGAAGACCGCTTAAGACGTATATTGAGACGCCAATTAAGAGTTTAGCGTGTGGACTCCCAAAATCGTATAAAAAGGACCGGGTCCGCCTGTTATCTTGTTATTCGTCTCCTGACAAGCACTGTAAACACCCAGAGAAAGGTGGATATTGCGTTACAGTTAATAATTTCCCGTGACAGAGGGTATTAATTATCCCCTATGAACTAGCGAAATATAACACAGACGAGTACAAAATATTCAGTATGCATAAAGCAGACAAGAGCAAGATACATCGATTCACAATGGAGGTTTATAGTACAATGAACTGGGTCACATCTAAAGTAATGGGTCACAAATATAATATCATCACACCAAAGTTTTGGTTTTCAGTGAAACAGTTATGCGACATGTTACGCAGCAAGCGGTCCTGAATGCAGGTCGAACGTTTGCAAAGAGGCAGACAGATGCAGGTAGGTCGAATGATCCAATACAACACTGAGTGTAAATCCGTGTGTGTACCAGCCTTTATATACACTAACACAGTCGAGAATATTCCAACGAAGTGTGGAACCTTCGCGACCGGCCTCGTCTTTACCAACAGTCAAACCACATACACATATACAGAAGAGCGCCTAAAGGGAGGCAACTCTAAACAGCAATCTTAAAAGGCGTGCCGCAAAAATATTATCAACATGATACGAAATGTGACCCACACTAACAATCACTCGAAACTCTAAACAACGTGATCCAGTAAAAACTACTACTTAATAAATAGTAATACAAATTACAGAGAGTACACTCTCGTAACAATTGACTCTGATGATATCGTCTTGGCCCTTTTCCTGCACACTGAAGCCGAAGCACAATTGAATGGCGTTATTAACTTTATACCTCGGCAATGATCAGACAAAGAAAGAGGAAGGCGACACTTACAGCGAGACAGGAACACTGTCACCATCTAGTCCAGAGGTTGAAGCAGGACAATCCAAATCAGTTCAAAAACTACATGAGGATACCCATGGAGCTCTTTGAAATGTTGGAGGGAATATGACCTAATATCACAGGAAAAGCAGAGCATCTTTGAAAGGAGGCTTGAAACTGTCACTGACATGAAGACACCTAGGCATTGGTGACCAGTATCCAAGCATGGCCTACAGCTACAGAGTGAAGAAGTCATCATTACATGACACTCTATGTTTGCCGGGCTATGGTTGATGTCTACAGAGACGAGATATTCAAGGCTCCTTCTACACTAGAAAAGTGCAAGGAAACAGCCAGACACCGCCAACATAGACGGCAAGTGCCTCATGCCACAGGGTCCTGGATGGAGTGCACATGAAAATCCGTGCACATGTACTGAGTGGAGGCGACTACTGGTGTGTATACAAAAACTGCTTCACCATCGCTCTCCTGTGAACAACAGCTACAGGTTCCCGTAGGTGGATTAAAAGTCAGTCTGACACCCAAATGTTTACTGTATTGGATCTAAAGGATCAAATGGAGACCAGTACAGTTGGTCTCCGTCCCCTCACTGCGAGCTGGATCGGGCGCAGAAATGGAGAACCATTCACTATACTCACCAAATCTAACGCGACAGGTGGAGTGTGATGGCGATCTTTGATGATTCTTTCGGCGATGGTAGAGACGTCACTGAGACCCCAACGCTAAGTACTGCCACTACAACGTCATGCCAGGGAGTGCGATGAAGGACTAGTTTTCGGTCATCGATCGGTCGAACACCTATGTAAGCAAGTCGTTAACGCGAACATTGTCTTAAAGGTGTAATGAAACCGACCTCAGCTAAGCCAGTTCTCGAAGTTACCAAAGCACTAAATTGTTGCAAATATGTCTGAGGTTACGATAGGTGCAGTGGTAGGCATGAGACATGTTTAAGAGAGCAATTATTATTTGTCCCCATTGATATTAAAGTTTTGATCTCCATTAATACTAAAGTTTTGATCTTATTTTTGTGCTATACTGATTCGAAAGAGATTGCTATATTAATGTAATTGCTTTAAAATGCATATATCATGCATATGTAGTTAACAAATCTGGGACAAAAGTTCAAAGCTTGTTTTATGTGTTAACGTTTCGACCAGTCATGTGATGATCATGATGTTCCTAGATCAGAAATGTGTCATCAGTCTAAAGTCCGCAAAAACAATTAAACATTGTGCAAAGTGTGCATTCTGTAATGTTTCATTCAAGCATATTATAGGTATTAGGTAAATAGGTAGTGATCCATTGTATGGGACCTGCATATACTTTTATTATTTTTTGTGATATATTTATTATGGAATTCTGCTGATGGTCCCAGGATGACAGTTATTGTGGTCCATGTCGTGCTAAATCTGTTGTCAAATATATGTTTTTTACAGATCTAAAACATTATTAATATTGCTATGCATTTGAAAATAACATCGACCTTCGTGGTACATATGCTATATGTTATATCTGCATGAAAATGCCTTTCTAACTAATATTGAAATAATGAAATTAATCTCGTCATAACGTGGTCATATGTTAAAGTATTGCTGACTGTGGCGTTACACATCAGACACTCACATCGTCTAAATGTCGCTCCTCTACTCTATGCTTACATATATAATGTATCCTTGTTGAGTCCAAACGCCTGATCACGAGCACTGGTGTAAAAGACTTGTTTCCGGCCATCTAATTTGCTTTGATAATATTGCATGTGCATTTAACAAACGACAACAGATGTCCGTAAGCAACCACAATCTATAGACACAGCTTATCAGTACCACGTCTCAGCATGTCCATGTTTTGGTTCCATGTATTGACTGTAAAATCAACACCGATCCAGGAACAATGTTGTAGCACAACGTTGAAGATGTCGTACCAATATTTTGGCTATCTCCGTTATATGTACATACATAAAGTATATTTATATTTTTACAATAAGCCGGTTGTGTGTGTGTGTGTGTGGAGACCTGTCTATTCCAGAACGTTCCATACCGAATGACGTATATAGTGGCATGGGTGCCGCGGGGGTAAATTGGTGCAACTGGGAGTTGTGTCTCATTCATATATATATATCACAATAATTTGAGGGAAAATTGGAAATTATCGACACCGTCGTCAAACAATCAACAACATTTATTCCATGAAGTCATTTAACTGTTTCTCTTCGCAATACAGAGTCGTACATAAACAAAAAACGAATATAAAACTGTAGAATGTCTAAAAGGTACAATGAGGTCGTTAGAAAAGTATATCAGTTTGTTACCTCCGTCATAAAGAGCACATTGCCTTTGCTAAGAATCTTGTGCCGTGAGAAAATGTTGCGATCGATTTGAGCCAGCACTTGTGAAAGTTGGAGCAAGATGTATGACTATTTGATTTAGAACATCTGAGAACATTTCCGATGTAACGTTTATTTTCCTGAACGCATGTATATGAATAAATGTTGTAGGGGCCAGGTGGTCGTGGAGTGACGGGGAGTGGGAATATGGCGCCATTGATGGGTCGGCTGACAGTCTGGACGTTGTGCCTGTCAACAAAACTGTGTTTATACAAAAAAGCAAGACAAAAAAATCAACAAATGGGATAGTTCCGACTCGTGAAATATATATCTATCAATCATTTGCGTCGTTTGTACATTTGGGGGCAATGAACGTATATGTCTAACAGGGAGATAGGGGAATACCATCATGGGGGTGCTACACAGTTGGAATCTGATGTTTCCTTACTATTTAATCTGGTTAATACAATCATTTTGTAATTTAGTTATGTTTTACTATCACCTGAATAAGACATTCTTTCAGGTGAATATTTGGCTATTTGGTGATACTTCATGTGTCAAACACACCACTTGTCAGACATCCCAGTTGTCAGACACCCCAGCTGTCAGACACTTGAGGGAGGATGGAGAAGGCTCGCCCCTACAGTTATAATAGATCAGTATGCCCCCTGTTCTTTAGGATCAAGTGACTAGCATAACAGTGTTTGCTTTGAATAGTAAGGATATACTAAGCCTTATCTATTTGGCTTATCTCTTGCACAATAAGATCACCCTCGAGCTCCTGTAGGTGAGCCGTGACTGATGAAGTCCATTATATCGCAGAAAGGCCCGATTTAGGTGCTCTTTGACTGCCTTTTAAGCAACAAGAACAAGACAAAGACGATTTGCGTACAGTGGAGGTGCACGGTCAAGACATGTAGGATGATGACTCTCTGTTTAGGCTGTTCTTGTGGCACCATCATGAGACGACTGGCAGAGAACGATCAACTGCCATGAGCGTTTAACAGCCGCCTGAATGCCTGCCTCTCGAGTCGTCACCCGAATGTCTTTACACTGGTCGAGGTTCTCAAGAGGATTTAGAAGGCACACAAGTTGAAAACTGTCCAGATTGACTTCTGTGCAGCTCATCATCCACGCACGAATGTTTATAGGGAGATCAACTACGGACTTGGCCGACTGAGAGATCAGTTGGAGCAAGGAAGCATTGCATTTGGATTCCACTTCAGCATTGGGACTCTGTTGGAAAGCTTGTGAAATTGTTTGGATTTGACTTTGCAACTTCATACTGTGTCAGTAGTTCTAGGGACGGTGACAACTTTACTTACATGCATGTGATATTGTGTGAAGTAACAATTTAATGTTTTGAAAATTGCGAACGATGCAATAATGGTAATAACATTGGTCTAAATAACTAAACTGTCTCATTATGTCTGACTAATGTTGTAAACATAGGATTTGTCCATTTCCCCAATAGGTAACAGCCTTCCCAAATTTGTTCACCGAACCATGTAACTGGGCTTTTGCAAGTGTCTACCGAATGGGGGACACCTATGTTTCTTCTAGTGAGAGAGCTGCTGTTTGTCCGGTCGAGCGTTTCCCGAATACCAACATGTCAACCATTGCCAGTTTCCCGAACTCTGCGAATATCACTGGCAGTGTCTTCGAAGAGGCGTTGCACGTCAGCATATTTACATTATTCATACATTTTCTATTTTAAATATTTCACAAAATATAACTGGCCTTTGATGGCTGATCGTATCATGACCTTGAGCTTCACATGAAACTGAGAGTATTGAAATCGTTATTATCCTGGGCAACTGATCAGTGAATAGAAGAAGACAATGTTGTTTCTAGACAATCTCCGTGTCTTTCAGTATTTTTCTTTGTCAGCGCACACAATTCATTCATTCATTCGTTCGTTCGTCGTTCGTTTTGGTACTCATGAAGATCAGGGTTAGAACTGGTCTTCAGCAACCCATGCTTGTAGTGAAATGCGACTATCGGGGTCGACTGGTCAGACTAGCTGATGTTGATTTTGTTGACAAATGTCACTGAATTGCCTGTTCCAGACTCAGTAAGTAACATACACATATTCCACATAACTGGAATAATAAGTGCGGCGTTAAACAACAAATCATCCACACAACCATCATTCAGTCTGGGGATCTGGGACCTGACACGCTATAATCTTTCAAATGACACTCGGTGTTGATAACATGACACGACACTCGAGTTAAAGAAATATGTTCCCATTCCATTTGTTGATGAATGGTGTTGGTTGATGGTGAAATGCATGAGCATGACAGTTGATGATGCTGATGTACGTGACCTAACACAATGTGTTGATGTACGTGACCTAACACAATGTGTTGATGCAACATGGCAGCTGACACGACATGATGACATGTGATAATATCCGTTTCAGCTCAAGTCAGGGGTTAGTCAATTAAATAGTTGATACGTTTTAAATGACTGAAGGTAGCTGTATCCTTGGCATACATATGCCAACAAAATGTCCTCATATCCCTAATAAGGTTTGTTTGCGTGCTACAGTAAAAGGGATATGGGTGACACAGGCATGTGACGCGCGAACATATGTGCGGAATTGTGTCCCCTTCCATTGCCAGAAACCCATAATTGTTGGTTCGAATCCCGGTTCGATCTGGCAATGTTTGTAGGTTTTTCAACAAGATATCCATTCTGGTTGGCTTCGTCAAGATTTTAAACATTTGAGTAATGTTTACCTTCCCCTAACAACAGGTCTCCACGTGGTTACATAACTCTATCACAATTCATAACAACTGACCATGCGACTAGTTAAAAAGAATGTAAGCAATACAAAAATGTCTAATTTGCTGTGAATGGAATCTTATTTCTACCTTTCATATAATTCATAAATGCAATTCGACATATTTTAAAATGCACTTCAATTTCATCACCATGAGGAGACATGCTATGTTAAACAACCCATGTGTCTGCTACATACTTGTATGAAGTGTTGACAGTATTATGAAATATTTCTTATATTTTGTTTATTTGATAGTTTGCCCAATATACTGGCTGGTACACGACTGGTCAACGTGGCACCAGGTGCCCAGCTGGTGTGTGTGTCCCCGTCAATACGTAGTTAAACATATTACGTACTGCAACCTATCATGCTCATTTCTAGATACTTCTGAGTAAACACCGACAGACGATGTTACCACAACCAAGCGAAAACTATCTGAAATATTTTGACGTCGTTAGTGAGTCGATATTAAAGTAATGTTACACATCTGAAAGTTAATGCTATTACGGCGCAGGTTGAACCTAACAGTGAAAACGATTCACAAAAAGTCGCCTTATCAATTTTGTATCATAATGTTAGCATACTCCTCAGGGAGCTTAGGAAGAAAAAAACTGTTAGGCAAATGACAAGTACAAAGGATATTTGACATGTCATGTTTTCATATGTTTCTCTTATAAATCTCGCTCAATATGGATTGCCACTGTCATTATCTAAGAATGAATTATAATGTCTATGAGAAGACGAAAAGAACTTTATTCTGCTGTAATGCTTTACGAAAGACTATGATTGCAGCTGACACATGAATAATCCCAACCAGGCTATACATATACATGCGTACCTACCCTTCCCATGAACAATACAAAACTAACTTTACCTCGTGAATTATTGTTGACAGGAAAAAAACTATCAAAACATACACACGTGATTTTTCGTAAAGTTAATTGACCAAGGACAGGTGTTTGCGCATCCATAACAAGTTCAAGAAGTATCACCTAAATCCTCAGCCAAAACAAAATAACATTTGAATTCCTTGAAAAGTGATGCTCATAATTCCAAGAATTTTTGGATTCTCAAGGTAAAGCATTCCGCCGAGTTAAAATATAAAGTTACCTTTGGAGACAACAGAGGATAGTGATGGACATGTCCATAAATGAATATCATTTAGGTTCACATACAAAAATGGAAAAAAAAATTGGAATAGTCAGAATAATGTCCACATACACATATGTATCGTGCATTTCCAGGTGTAAACAGCAGCAACAAGAAAAAATATCGCAACGTAATGTAGTTCTGTATTTACACCATCCATGCATCCACGTGTGTTGAACTAGCTCTTGGACTATCATTATTTCAGGCTGACCATGTCACTGACCTCTCCAGCAAAATGCAGACTCATCACGTTTAGCGAAATGTCCTGCCCTGACCATGGCTTTTATTGCTTTGACCTGCGTCACTGGTCTATATTTCTACATTAAACTGACATGCCAGGTTTGCCTAAGGTAGCATCTAACATACGGGCGCTGAAAACTCTCTGCTTCCCCTAACGATCACGTGCATGACAAAACATTCAACTCAACGTGATCAAACTCCTGATCAAATTCACGTGATCAAACACGTGCAGGGGGGATTTGTCTGAACAAAAAGACATGTTTCGCGTGCAAATTGTAACACTGGTGCAAATGCAAACACAATAAAAAGTAATGAGACATCTTTCATCCTCCGAAAGCGAGAAAAAGTTCCAAGGCCCTATTTGGGATTCGTTGGCCGTACGTCGTGTTTCTATTTCCTTCCAGAAGGTTCTAAAGTTGGAGAGCTGACATCTACACGGTGGCCTGGAGGAGACGTGCAGGAGTAATGCAGTAACCCCTTGACCTGTGGCATAGATAGGACCAACCGCAGAAATAAACAGACGCACCTTCTTCGAAAGAGGAGAAACATCAACGACGTGTGTGTCCTGGTAACGTCGTCGGATGCCGGTTGTCTGCATCTCAGCTCCTCGTGTCGAGCCTCGGCTTAGCATCAGATTGTTGAAAGTTACAATGAATCACCACGGAAACGCTAAAGGAATCACAAACGATTGTTCGGTGAATTGTTTCAGTTCGTCAATGCTTTGCCACAGATGGATGAAACAACATACAATCGTTATCTGAATGATCTGTATACTTATATAACTACACATTTATACTTGTCGTAAGAGGCGACTAACGGGATCGGATGGTCAGGCTCTATGACTTGGTTCACACATGTCATCGGTTCCCAATGGGCAGATCGATGGTCATGTTTTTAGTCACTGGATTGTCTGGTCCAGACTCGATTATTCACAGACCGCCGCCATATGGCTGGAATATTGCTGAGTGCGGCGTAAAACTAAACTCACTCACTCACTCACACATTTATATATCTGTATAATTATCTATATACTTTGAGATATTCATTGAACTGGGTCCAACCTAGGTATAATTCACTCACGACACTATCTAAAGGTTAAACGTCTTTTCTTTATTTTTGATGTTCCGGAAACGCTTTCACTGTGTGAATAATCATGGTTGTTAGTTAAAGGTTATTAAACCTAACCATAGGTATGTGTAAGAATATATTTGTGAAAGCGGTATTTGAGAACAAGTGATGTTCATACGTCACAACAGCCCTCCAGAGTTTCAGAAAGCTCTCGAGCGGGTTCCTTGATGGAGTGAAATCGAACCACATATCATTATAGAAATATTTCCTGCACATAGGTCGACCAGTTCACACCCATAAACATCTGCCTGTTCCAGATGACTCATTATTTGTCGTGTGGACGTTACTGTTAAGATAAATCCAACGTCATCATAAGTCTTTGGTTGCCCTCTTCATAGTAGCTGTTACTTTCTCACCGGTCAGGGTCACTATGGGGTCAGGGAACCCGGTTCTGGACAAACACCATATTAAGAGCGACACGTGACTTTTGTTTCTCTTTGAATGAATGTGACATTGAAAACAGTGTCTGCTTCTGATATATGTGTATATATGGGTAAACGCTTACATTTCTGTGGACAGAGTTTGTGAATGTACAATATTAATTTCGTTCGTCAGTCATGGTACGTATGTGCACCCCAAGGTTCATTTCTACGCCCCAGCCCATTGCCATACGTGTGTGCGTGTGTAATTTGTTTGGAATCGTGACTGTGCAACTCTCGTCTTCTTTACTGGTGCATTGGCTGTTGATAAAAACGAAACGCATATCTGTCAAGTGGAAACATCTAGAACAGAGCACATACTAGCAGTCTCTAATTTTGATAACAGTTGTTCAATTAACATTCGATTCGCGATGTGTTAGTTATAGAATTACCATTAATATTTCATGCCAAAGACAAAAGGGAAACAAGATCAAACATACTTTATACCGTAGTGTGCATTAATGAATTTACAACATAATGAAAAACAGTCCATGTGAAAACGTCCATTACGTTTAGTCTCGAATGGATCTTTCAAGATCTGGGTTACAATTGTTCTTCAGCAACCCACGCTTGTCGTAAGAGACGACTAACAGGATCGGGTGGTTAGGCTCGCTGACTTCGTTGATACGTGTCGTTTTATCCCAGTTGATTAGCTCATGCTCATGCTCTTGATCACTTGATTGTCTAGTTCAAACTCGATTATTGACAGACCGTCGCCATGCAGCTAGAATATTGCTCTGTTCGATGTTCCGACAATAAACAACAAACAATCAATTTATACTCAAACGTCTTAATTACATTAGACCTTCAATGTATGTGACATTCTCTCAGCTGTAGGTACAGACTCATGTTCATGCTGATGTATATATTCATGTGTAATGATAATCCGTGTAATTCGAACTGTGCCAACGTGTATCACATTTCAACATAAAGGTATGTAAGAACATGAGCCCAACGGTGTGCATGCAAGGAGTCATGTTTTTTCTTGGAAACAGAGGATGGCTTCATTTTAAAAATACCCACAATGTGATACAAATGTGTGTTGTCATATTGAAGAATCAAGTAACCACACCTTCAGTCATTCGGTGAATGAGGTATTTCATTAATCTGACAACGTGTGTCAACGTGACGGCTTTATACCTTTGCTTCTGTCATTTATAATCTGGTAGATGAGACCCACCTCACATACTTCAGGATCGGATGATTGAAATATTAAAACGAATCTTGTTTTATGACATTTCTAGAGAAGTATGTTATGAGAAATATAAATACATGCTGTGAATTGTTTAGGATTCTTCTGCCCAGACACGAATTATCCAATAATGAGATAAAACACATCTGGAGACACCTACGTTGAATTAGCATATTAAGTGGAGCACGTCATTAATCAGATGCACATCTCACCGTGCTTCAGAGTGTGTTAATATATGCATTCCGTTTGTTTACCTTGGATATGTCAAGCTCTAAGAAGTAAACAGTTAAGCTGCATTAAATCATTAATCCCTTACATACATGCATGAGGTGCCGATTGTCGCATATCTACTGCAAGGAATAAAAGAATGCTTAGTGTAGCATTGACATACATTGACCGATTCCTACCCTTAATAGCATCAGTTATAAACATGGATAATTAGTGTATATTTATTAGTGGCAAATAGTCTGGCGTCTTGAAAATAACTTAATAATAAATTACTTAAAAATGAATTATAATTAAAGCGAGTTAACCCCATCGTCACATTTGCAGCAGTTCAACTATACTGTTAGCCATAACAGCAGAAACTATGTGTCTGGATACCAAGTTTTCTTTGCAGCCGTCGCTGGATTGTCCCTAAGAAAGTACGGAAGAAAACAAGATGAATGGTTCTTAGTGCATGTGAACGTACGGTTCCCTGTCCTTCTATTGTCAATGTTATGAAGGCATTTCTTACCGACATAACTCAATATGTACATGTCTGAAGCTGTACAATCTGCTCACTTTGCACTTAAGTTAAAACAGCATAAAATCAAAATTTCGGAGATTACAAAACTAGTCGTTAATAAGCACAGCTAACTATGTTATAATCGGCATTAAACTCAACACAGAATACTGCGTATTACTATTCCATCAGTTTGTCATCTTTGACAGCTTCGTGTGTTCAAGAATGAACCCAAATTCCTCAATAAAGCCTCCGATACGTGTTTTGGTAGATCTGTGAAGGATACTTCCCATATTGGCCTATGACCAAGAATGTTTTGGGCTTAGTCAATACGTTTGTGCCCGATGCCACCAGTAAACACCCGCGAAGTGTCGCGAACACCTGGTGTATGCTACACTGATTTATAAATATATGCTTATGATAGAGCCATTTGACACTACTTTTAGCAGCGATTTCTTATGGATTATGGAAATTACTTTGTTGCTATTATGTTATACAAGATGTTGCAACCATAATTTAATGAGTAAAGGTCACCGCGGGTCCATAGGTATATTTGAAACAAGGTCGGATTAACCCTGATGTGTTTGAGTGACACGTTTTTGAGGGTGGAGACACTTTGGCATATTGATCATGTATATGTCGGTTACACAATGCTAGGCGTGTTTGAAACACATTTCTCATTACAGAACCCGTGAGTGGATGAATCCAGTGAGTTAACAGTACTTTATCTACGAGATAATTACACTGGAAATGTTTCAGGTGTATTGTAGGCATTCCTTCTTCCGTGGCTGCTTACCTTCTTTGGTGGATGTTTAACAGAACTAGAAGCCTTATCAGGACATGTCTGTGGTTCAAAGCTGACACTGTCACACCTACGATGCGATTTGGATGCTTGATTTAACGTACGTGACAAAGTGATTCGAATCGGAACAATGTCGTTACGTATTGAGGATCGCATGTATTCATATTCGTTTGAGAGAAGTACACTTATTTAAGAATAAATAGACTGAAAGTGTCACTATGATAGATCCACGTTTATATATTCCTATTCGTGTTTATGGACTCGTACTATGTGTGGATGAATTGTATTTCTAGTATCATAACACTGTGGTAAGGTACAAATGGAAAACGGTCCCAAGCGGAACCTTTTTTGTTACTTTTTCCAAGAATCCGACTTGATGCCAATGGTTTTGGGTGTACACAATGCCCGAAGCAACACAGACACACACATGCCAGGTTAATTGTCTTCTCGGTTGTGTAACATGTCAGTTATTGGGATATATGACTTGTAACGCAATACATTTTGACTTTTACGGTGATGAATAGGTTTCAAAGAATGCGAATAAGGACAACGATGACGAGTACTACGTAAAGCTAACCTTTGGCTGATGTTGTGTTTTAAAACTTTGTGAACTACCACCAAGTTACTTCACCACTTGATCTCTATTTTTCAAAATAATGAATTTCTTTCTCCCTTTACATATTCACATGATAGAAAGCGAACTCTTCACAAAGTAGAAACGCAATGGCAGAAAGGGGAATTTTATCAAATAAAATAAACGTATTTCAGTGAGCATAAGTCGATTACTTTTCAACATAGATGAAGGGAATGCGACATACGGTTGTCTTGTTGTCATTGTAGGGGTTAATTCCGTTCACTAGCTGTGAGTTAGTATGTGGTGAACGGATTGCACAATTCGTCGGATTTATGCATATGCTTGAGGAATTCTTCGCCATACCTCTTGCAACGCGTTGGTAAGTCATAAATGCGTCTGAGGACAATGACGACATTTAGGGACGGGACGATCAAGTTCATCCCATAGATGCTCGATTGGGTGCAGATCAGGCGCGGGCCGTGGAAGGAAGCTGACATTTGCATTGTCGAGACATTCACCTGTTATACGAGCTGTGTGGGGTCGAGCATTGAAACAACCCCCTCATCGGTGAAACAAACACATTCCATGTGTTCCTCTGGTTCAATGCTTGTACCCTGTTGCACCACTGGACACGTCGTTGTTGGTGTAGTCATGCTAGGTGCAACGTTTGGTCGGTATGCTCAGACGATTTCTGATAGTTTGGTTGAACAGTCTTCGATGACCAGGTAACTATCCTCCAGGGTCGGTTACCTCAGCAAATCACTGATGTAGTTGAAACATCCCCTGTATTGTGCGAATACTATGAATCGGTCCTGAGCAGAGGCGGTCACACTTGGTGTCCAACGTGTAGGGTGGTCTTGCGCTGAACTGAAGAGGTTATATCGATGCCATAATCTAGATATGGTGTAGTGGTGAACGTTGAAGTGTCTTGCTACGCCAGATTAGGACTCAGTTGCAACCTATCCGGACATTTGTATATCTTCGTTTACGTTGTAAATTTCGTAATAAAATGACGAATCTGGTTCGGCCTTTCAAAACCGATGTCTCAGTTTATGCTTCCGACATAGTGCACGTACATCACCTAGAAAATGGTTCTGTATGTACTTTTCATGTATCGTTTTCATTTTTTTATGACAAACGTTTACAAACACATTTTGGGACTTGTTTGCGCGCATTGCTCAACAACCACAACGTGATTAACGGGATTCACACTTCGGAATTGTCTTAATGACGATTGCTGTCAAACTATATCGAAATGAACTGCTGAAAATGTGTTGTCCTTTAAAACATCTGATCATGTTTCCTGCATCTGGCAAGGCCGAGAACTAATCAGGTGCTTGGTGTTGTTTTACTTACTTATGCTTTCTATGTCAAGGGCGTCGCACGCCACAGAATTAAATTATAATTGTTATTATGATTCAACAGTGCTAAAGCTTGGCTCCTACAAAATTGTCGTGATATACATAATACTGACGTTTTAAATGTGCGATAATATGTTTAAATCTCTCATAAAAGCAGTTTCGATGTACAATTTTGACAATACCACGAGTATGCGTCTGCTTGACGGCTGTACAACGAAACGCGTAAATACAGTCTGGACCAGACTTTTCAGTGATGGAAACTACTAGATATGATAGCTGAGCATGTGTGTATAAAACGCAATCAAATAGAGATGATACCAATGTTCAGGTGGGCGTATCCAGCCGCCTATGTCATATTTTGGATTACAGTGTCTCAGTAATCTGAGCTTGGACTTGTCAGTTGTTTGTCCCACAAGACGAAATCGAGTTCTTCCATGGACTATCACAAGTGTTTCCAATATGGTGACACCTATTGTTGGTGATTCACCAACGAAAATCTCAAATAGACATATCGCGTGTACCCTGCAAAGGTAGTTTACAGAAAATATCCGCTAGATGGACTGAAATCATATAAACACAGTAATGTTGCTTGGAGAAGCATTCATGTACAGTGAAATCTTCATTCGTATTTTTTAGATAAACCAGTACTATCGACACTCACTCACTCGTCACCTGACTGTCATCGTCAATATAATTCAAGATAGATTTGTTTGTCCACATATACTGACGAAGTGAAATGTAATTAATTTAACCTCATGTGTGTAACATTCTCTGTAATGCGAATTGGCGTCCCAGTCATCAGAAATAGACATGCATAGCGTGAACGTATTGCACACCTGTCGTGAACATTAGCCTACAAAGCCGTATTCTTTGTCCTAATTTGTTAGCGTACGTCGTGTCAACATGACAACGATAAGAACATAGACAATATCACGTTGCACGCGTTTTTCTTGTTCTCATGCATACAGACAACTGTTCCCGTATATACACATCTACGGCATACTTCAATAATAACATGTATGAACAAATTTACCTTTGTTTAGAGCATCCGTAAGAAAAGTGACGTCCAACTGAGCATGAACTTTGACATACACTGAGGTTTTAACGGATGGTACTTATTGTCACCCTGGTGAAACTGGCCATTGTCTTGTGTACGTCAGGTGTACGTACATACGCACATAAACACACACGCACATATGCACTCACGCACATTCGCACATGTACATACGAACTCACGTATATTTGCACAGGGGGTTGCTAGACAGTGGAAATAACGTTGACGCTCAATTCACAGCACCTCACTGATCGGAAGATCATTATCAGCTACATTATTCCCGAACAGGGCTTGATATTCACAATTCTTCAAGTACCCACTTTCAAAACAATAACAACCACGTGCACCTTTAAGGAGTGTTTTTCGATATAGGAACCTCATGACTGCGGATTGATCGGAGCTTATAGACGCGTGTAACATGTGCCGATATAAACAGAGTGACTCACTTGATCCTGTTTACACCGGATAACGGTTGACCCACATCCCTGACCTACATGTCTTTATTACTTGTCCTCGTGCGACAGGTGTTTCTTGCACTTGCTTTCTGTTGTTTTCTGTTTTCGTTTTATGTCTTCACGTTTTTTGCACTGGGACGTATCCCAAATAGTCCATGCATTTGGGGGTGCTGCTAATTTAAGTAACTAACACCAACTTGACATTATGCCAGAAAAGGTTGTTTTGATCGCTCTCTCCAAAGGTTGCTTAAGCACCTGTCGATGCTCAGTTTTTCTTACTTGAGATTCGTGAGATTCAAGCATAGGTTGAATAGGGTGTGAATTAAAAATTAATAGCTCTAATGATAATTTCTAAAGGAATATAGATAACAGATTGGGATTACATTGAAGGACAGAATTACAATACATCCATGAGCTCAGTATTCATATCCAAAGACAAGTTGTTTAGAGTACTTGGTATAGCATTGTCAGTTCGCGCGTCTCTCTCAAGCTAACACAAATCAATTTTCAAAACCTCGCCTCAGAATTTCACATTCAAAACATAATGAAATTCACCATGTCTCAGGTGCAAAATCATTTTAAAAGTCCATCTTTATGAGCAAATAGGCCACACGAATTTTTTTTAATTGTTAACTTGCAATGATTTATATACGTTTTGAAAGTACGAAATCCGTGAAGGCAATTCTTATGCACACTACAGCCGGACGCGGACCTCTAACTGGTCCTTAAGAAACACCACTGAGTGAGATAGATGCTTTTCTTCTTAGTGACTGATTTTGACTGAATGGTACAGCAACATCACGGCGGAGGACATCGGAAATCGGCTTCACACAACGTACATGTACTTCTGTGAAGACTAGAGCCCGGTCTTCTGCATGTTGAAGTCTTTAACCACGGGGCTATAACCTTGAAATGAGCTATTTCCTTTACAAAAAAGCAACACGTTTCAGCCTTGAACAAATCGAATAGAGATAATTGTGGAAATAATATTATATTGTCACCCAGCCGAATGGTTTCTTTTAAGAGTAATACTTCACACACGTGTTTACCAATAGACAAAATCTCGCTCATCTGTGAGTAAACGCCGGTATTGATTTCAGTCCGTGAGTCATATTGAACCGCGAATGAACTATGAACGTGGCGTGTTGACTTCACTAATTCAACAGACTTTCGTTTTAAGTCTCTGAAACTTGAAACGTGTGTTTAACATAGCTCAGAGTGTATGTCAGTTATACAGTGCAGGTATTGTCCGTAGGTAGCATGGTTATCGTGGAAATGAAATAGTACATTCTTGACGTAATGTAATATTCGACAGTCTACAAGATACCGTCATACCTATTTATATATAGTCAACAACTGCTATGTCGAACCTTGATATGTGGAACTCACTGTTACTCTTTCTGTTCGCTCCTGGGGCGGTGGGATAGCCTATTGGTTAACGCGTTCGCTCATTACGCCTATGATCCTGGTTCGATTCCCCTGTCTCTGTTCCTCACTCAGTCTATGTCCCTCCCTCAGTCTCTGTTCCTCACTCAGTCTCTGTTCCTCACTCAGTCTCTGTCCCTCCCTCAGTCTCTGTCGCTCACTCAGTCTCTGTTCCTCCCTCAGTCTCTGTTCCCTCAGTCAGTCTCTGTTCCTCCCTCAGTCTCTGTTCCTCACTCAGTCTCTCTCCGGCACTCTGTCTCTGTTCCTCCCTCAGTCTCTGTTCCTTCCTTCAGTCTCTGTCCCTCTCTCAGTCTCTGTTCCTCACTCAGTCTCCGTCCGTCACTCAGTCTCTGTTCCCTCACTCAGTCTCTGTTCCTCCCTCAGTCTCTGTCCCTCCTCAGTCTCTGTCCCTCACTCATTCTCTACTCCATCACTCAGTCTCTGTTCCTCACTCAGTCTCTGTTCCTCACTCAGTCTCTGTACCTCCCTCAGTCTCTGTCCCTCCCTCAGTCTCTGTCCCTCTCTCAATCTCTGTTCCTCACTCAGTCTCTGTCCCTCACTCAGTCTCTGTCCCTCCCTCAGTCTCTGTCCCTCCCTCAGTCTCTGTCCCTCCCTCAGTCTCTGTTCCTCCCTCATTCTCTGTCCCTCCCTCAGTCTCTGTTCCCTCACTCAGTCTCTGTTCCTCCCTCAGTCTCTGTCCCTCCCTCAGTCTCTGTCCCTCACTCATTCTCTGTTCCTCCCTCAGTCTCTGTCCCTCCCTCAGTCTCTGTCCCTCTCTCAGTCTCTGTCCCTCACTCAGTCTCTGTCCCTCCCTCAGTCTCTGTTCCTCACTCAGTCTCTGTCCCTCTCTCAGTATCAGTTCCCTCAGTCAGTCTCTGTTCCTCCCTCAGTCTCTGTTCCTCACTCAGTCTCCGTCCGTCACTCAGTCTCTGTTCCTCCCTCAGTCTCTGTCCCTCCCTCAGTCTCTGTCCCTCTCTCAGTCTCTGTTCCTCACTCAGTCTCTGTTCCTCACTCAGTCTCTGCCCCTCCCTCAGTCTCTGTTCCTCACTCACTGTTCCTCACTCAGTCTCTGTCCCTCCCTCAGTCTCTGTTCCTCCCTCAGTCTTTGTTCCTCCCTCAGTCTCTGTCCCTCCCTCATTCTCTGTCCCTCCCCCAGTCTCTGTCCGTCACTCAGTCTCTGTCCCTCACTCAGTCTCTGTTCCTCACTCAGTCTCTGTCCATCCCTCAGTCTCTGTCCCTCACTCAGTCTCTGTCCATCTCTCAGTCTCAGTTCCCTCAGTCAATCTCTGTTCCTCACTCAGTCTCTGTCCCTCACTCAGTCTCTGTCCCTCCCTCAGTCTCTGTCCCTCCCTCAGTCTCTGTCCCTCCCTCAGTCTCTGTTCCTCCCTCATTCTCTGTCCCTCCCTCAGTCTCTGTTCCCTCACTCAGTCTCTGTTCCTCCCTCAGTCTCTGTCCCTCCCTCAGTCTCTGTCCCTCACTCATTCTCTGTTCCTCCCTCAGTCTCTGTCCCTCCCTCAGTCTCTGTCCCTCTCTCAGTCTCTGTCCCTCACTCAGACTCTGTCCCTCCCTCAGTCTCTGTTCCTCACTCAGTCTCTGTCCCTCTCTCAGTATCAGTTCCCTCAGTCAGTCTCTGTTCCTCCCTCAGTCTCTGTTCCTCACTCAGTCTCCGTCCGTCACTCAGTCTCTGTCCCTCTCTCAGTCTCTGTTCCTCACTCAGTCTCTGTTCCTCCCTCAGTCTCTGCCCCTCCCTCAGTCTCTGTTCCTCACTCACTGTTCCTCACTCAGTCTCTGTCCCTCCCTCAGTCTCTGTTCCTCCCTCAGTCTCTGTTCCCTCAGTCAGTCTCTGTCCTTCACACAGTCTCTGTTCCTCACTCAGTCTCTGTCCCTCCCTCAGTCTCTGTCCCTCACTCATTCTCTGTTCCTCCCTCAGTCTCTGTCCCTCCCTCAGTCTCTGTCCCTCCCTCAGTCTCTGTCCCTCCCTCAGTCTCTGTCCCTCCCTCAGTCTCTGTTCCTCCCTCAGTCTCTGTCCCTCCCTCATTCTCTGTCCCTCCCCCAGTCTCTGTCCGTCACTCAGTCTCTGTCCCTCTCTCAGTCTCTGTTCCTCACTCAGTCTCTGTCCATCCCTCAGTCTCTGTCCCTCACTCAGTCTCTGTCCCTCTCTCAGTCTCAGTTCCCTCAGTCAGTCTCTGTTCCTCCCTCAGTCTCTGTCCCTCTCTCAGTCTTTGTTCCTCACTCAGTCTCTGTCCCTCCCTCAGTCTCTGTCCCTCCCTCAGTCTCTGTTCCTCACTCACTGTTCCTCACTCAGTCTCTGTTCCTCCCTCAGTCTCTGTTCCTCCCTCAGTCTCTGTTCCCTCACTCAGTCTCTGTCCCTCCCTCAGTCTCTGTCCTTCCCTCAGTCTCTGTTCCCTCACTCAGTCTCTGTTCCTCACTCAGTCTCTGTTCCTCACTCGGTCTCTGTTCCTCCCTCAGTCTCAGTCCCTCCCTCAGTCTCTGTCCCTCACTCAGTCTCTGTCCCTCACTCAGTCTCTGTTCCCTCACTCAGTCTCTGTTTCTCACTCAGTCTCTGTCCCTCCCTCAGTCTCTGTCCCTCACTCATTCTCTGTTCCTCCCTCAGTCTCTGTCCCTCCCTCAGTCTCTGTCCCTCTCTCAGTCTCTGTTCCTCACTCAGTCTCTGTTCCTCCCTCAGTCTCTGTTCCTCCCTCAGTCTCTGTTCCTCCCTCAGTCTCTGTTCCCTCAGTCAGTCTCTGTCCCTCACTCAGTCTCTGTCCCTCTTTCAGTCTCTGTCCCTCACTCAGTCTCTGTTCCCTCACTCAGTCTCTGTTCCTCACTCAGTCTCTGTTCCTCACTCAGTCTCTGTCCCTCACTCAGTGTCTGTTCCTCCCTCATTCTCTGTCCCTCTCTCAGTCTTTGTCCCTCTCTCAGTCTCTGTTCCTCACTCACTGTTCCTCAATCAGTCTCTGTTCCTCCCTCAGTCTCTGTTCCTCCCTCAGTCTCTGTTCCCTCAGTCAGTCTCTGTCCCTCACTCAGTCTCTGTCCCTCCCTCAGTCTCTGTCCCTCCCTCAGTCTCTGTTCCCTCACTCAGTCTCTGTTCCTCACTCAGTCTCTGTCCCTCCCTCAGTCTCTGTCCCTCCCTCATTCTTTGTCCCTCCCCCAGTCTCTGTCCCTCCCTCAGTCTCTGTTCCCTCACTCAGTCTCTGTTCCTCACTCAGTCTCTGTCCCTCCCTCAGTCTCTGTCCCTCCCTCATTCTCTGTCCCTCCCCCAGTCTCTGTCCGTCACTCAGTCTCTGTCCCTCTCTCAGTCTCTGTTCCTCACTCAGTCTCTGTCCCTCCCTCAGTCTCTGTCCCTCCCTCAGTCTCTGTCCCTCAGTCAGTCTCTGTTCCTCCCTCAGTCTCTGTCCCTCCCTCAGTCTCTGTTCCCTCAGTCAGTCTCCGTCCCTCCCTCAGTCTCTGTTCCTCACTCAGTGTCTGTCCCTCCCTCAGTCTCTGTTCCTCACTCAGTCTCTGTTCCCTCAGTCAGTCTCTGTCCTTCACTCAGTCTCTGTTCCTCACTCAGTCTCTGTCCCTCACTCAGTCTCTGTCCCTCACTCATTCTCTGTTCCTCACTCAGTCTCTGTCCCTCACTCAGTCTCTGTCCCTCCCTCAGTCTCTGTCCCTCACTCAGTCTCTGTCCCTCCCTCAGTCTCTGTTCCCTCACTCAGTCTCTGTCCCTCCCTCATTCTCTCTCGCTCCCCCAGTCTCTGTCCGTCACTCAGTCTCTGTCCCTCTCTCAGTCTCTGTTCCTCACTCAGTCTCTGTCCATCCCTCAGTCTCTGTCCCTCACTCATTCTCTGTCCCTCTCTCAGTCTGAGTTCCCTCAGTCAGTCTCTGTTCCTCCCTCAGTCTCTGTCCCTCTCTCAGTCTTTGTTCCTCCCTGAGTCTCTGTCCCTCCCTCAGTCTCTGTTCCTCACTCACTGTTCCTCACTCAGTCTCTGTTCCTCCCCCAGTCTCTGTTCCTCCTCAGTCTCTGTTCCCTCACTCAGTCTCTGTCCCTCCCTCAGTCTCTGTCCCTCCCTCTGTCTCTGTTCCCTCACTCAGTCTCTGTTCCTCACTCAGTCTCTGTTCCTCACTCAGTCTCTGTCCCTCACTCAGTCTCTGCTCCTCCCTCAGTCTCTGTCCCTCCCTCAGTCTCTGTCCCTCACTCAGTCTCTGTCCCTCACTCAGTCTCTGTTCCCTCACGCAGTCTCTGTTCCTCACTCAGTCTCTGTCCCTCCCTCAGTATCTGTCCCTCACTCATTCTCTGTTCCTCCCTCAGTCTCAGTCCCTCCCTCATTCTCTGTCCCTCTCTCAGTCTCTGTTCCTCACTTACTGTTCCTCCCTCAGTCTCTGTCCCTCCCTCAGTCTCTGTTCCTCACTCAGTCTCTGTCCCTCCTGTCTCTGGGGTGGTGGGGTTGCCTTGTGGTCAAAGCGTTCACTCTTCACGCTGAAGACCTGGGTTCGATTCCCCACATGGGTACAATGTGTGATGCCCGTTTCTACTGTCCCCTGCTGTGATATTGCTTGAATATTGCTAAAAGTGGCGCAAAACCATACTCACTCACTCAGTCTCTATTCCTCACCACATGTGTCAGTAGAACGTACGTCCCACTGTTTCAATCAATTTTCTTGTCCCATAACCCATGTGTTTACCGCGCCTAATAATCTCTGTACACTAGAATCTCTACTTTATTGAGAAAGTGTAATCCCAACTGTAACCTTTGTTGCATTTCATTGTCTAAATGACATTGTGCATTCATAGATTTCGGCCGTAGAGCCGTACCATTTTACACTTACCAGAGGGGTATACAAAGACTTCCTTACCCAAGCCATTGTTCTCATGTATGTTTTGCTATAATGTGGCTATTAAAATCTATTATCTCTGCGTTATCATCTATATGAATACCGATAAGAGCAACTACACCTGTCAGCAACTTATCACAATATAGTCAACGAGACAGCCGTTTGTGTCTCATGATTAAATACGTCAACCTGAAATGTAATCATGCACTAATCGCCTTAACAAACAAGCATGTACCTTAGAAATTCATATACAATCATGCACTTAGCAATTTAACGCATGTGGCAACTTAACATACGATGGTGCTCTTAGCAACATAACATATAATTATGAACTTAACAACTTAATATACAATCAGGCATATAACAGTGTAACATACGATCATGCATTTAAACACTTAGCGTACAACCATGTACTTAACAACTTAATATGCAATCAGGCACATAACAGCGTAACATACGATCATTCACTTAAACACTTAACGTACAGTCCTACACTTAACATAAATGAGTTGAGATACTTTTGTAACTATATGTTTATGTGTTAAACTATACTTTACCACTTGTAGCCAACATATAGCTATTACAATGCAATCGAAAGTTTTTCATGATGTTTTAGAGACAATAGATAATTTAAAAGTACAATACGCTGACAAAACATGAATTATGTAATCATTTTGTAAAAAGTAAAGTACACGTGACCCCCGCTCCCGTTGTTGTGCAAAATCTGAGACAGATGGAAGCAAGAAAGCTGTTGTAGTTCAAGGATGTTTAAAGCTTGTGTCATGTTTCACTGAACTGTCAGTCAATACAACACATCACGTGACATTCCCACTGACCCCTCCCTCAAACATCAAAGGCATACCGCCAAGGTAAATATGGTGCAAAGATGATGAAATGCATCACCATGACCGCGGAAATGTGTCGCGTGGAAAATCAACAAATATTGATATTTTTCTTTGTGCATACATTCATTAAGGATTGTTCTCTTTATCAGGAATAACAGTTTCTGATGAAATAGTGTGTAACATGCATGTAAGGTGCACCCTGTATTTGAAAAATATGATGTCTAGTATTTTTTTGTTAAGCGCTTAAGAGCGTTTTGAGATGCAGTGTAAAATAGATGTGCACATCTGTATATGTTGGCATGCATTGCCCTTCAGCTGAAACAGGCAACGATACTGCAAGCGAGTCAATTTTCATATATTTTTTCAAATGGATTGCGACTTCGGTCATAACGACTGCATTCGGAATGCACAAAAATTACATAAGTTTTAAGTCATTTCTAATTTCCTTAGCATGTATCCCACAGAGGTATGGCGTAATGCACGTACGGAAATTGCGTGTTTTCAAATAGCCCGGGACACTCCTAATAGTTAACGTCTTCGCGTCATTGAGGTTTGTTTATAACGCCGCGGGCCAAATCCCTCTATTCACGGCATACCAATACGTGATGACATTGTGTTTGAATTACGCACCCACCCCCACCGCCTTACCATACATGGAGTTGTTGTAGGGGCTTCCCCGAAAGGTTCAGTCATATCTTTTGTTGATCGTGTCCCGGGTTATGCTTGTTGATACTAGTTGAGCTGCCCAGGGCGTGCAAGTATAGTAGGGGGTTCCCCTTTCACAATGAAGGTTCATCGAGGCATAACAAATACGTTCTTAAAGAAAATATAGTATTACCTTAGCATCCAGTTTTAACAGTTCAAATGCCAGTGATTATACTAACGTTGAGAATTTGATGTTTCTTTTTACACGAAGACTTCCCGATCATTTAAAGCAATCCTGGTATACTTCCACAGAAAATTCACAGACAACTGTTAATATTTATCAGTATAAAAACACGTCAGATATAGAAAAATGTTTAAATTGTGATATCTGTATAAATCTGAGATCTGCCCTTTAAAAATTCGGATGTGGAAACTTTAATTTATCAATAGAGACTGTGATATATGAGCATATTGCTTCTAATGAAAGACTTTGTTTATTTTGTAAATCCAAAGGTATTAATGCTGTTGAAGATGAGTGGCATATTTTGTATATTCACAAATGTTTCTGATGATCGAGTGAAAGATATTGTGATATATTTAAGTCAGCCTACGATAAACGATAAACAGTTTTATGCATAATATGCAATCTGCTCATGTCAATGTCATTAAGAAAGCCTTTCACTTTTATGTTACGTACAAGTTGGAAAGAGGAGCAGAATAATTCAATAAATTATAGCGTACCATTCATGTGATGATGTATGACCTTACATTTTACTGTATTATGGCCGGTGGGCTTTTACTGAATACGACCCGTAAAGGTCCGGGGTAGAATAGGCCTTCAGCAACCCATGCTTGCCATAAAAGGCGACTCTGCTTGTCGTAAGAAGCGACTAACGGGATCGTGTGGTCAGGCCCGCTGACTTGGTTGCCACATGTCATCGGTTCCCAATTACGCAGATCGATGCTCACGTTGTTGATTGCTGGATTGTCTGGTCCAGACTCGATATTTGCACACCGCCTCCATATAGCTGAAATATAGCTGAGTGCGGCGTAAAACTAAACTCACTCACTCACTCATTTTACTGAATGAACGTCTCTGTCTGTCTTATGATAAATACTTCGAATGCTGTCAAATTGTAATACATCGTATCAAACTGACATCGTGAAAATTTGAAGTTTAAACTGTTATGTAAACAAATACATAAACATAAACGGGTGTGAGTGTGTGTGTGTGTGTGTGTGTGTGTGTGTGTGTGTGTGTGTGTGTGTGTGTGTGTGTGTGTGTGTGTGTGTGTGTGTGTGTGAGAGTGAGTGTGTGTGTGCGTCCAAATATTCCTGGAAGGTTCTTTACATGTTGTATGTGCGGAATTAAGGCAATGAACACGGATTTTCATTGTGACGAAACGGTACATTAACCTCTTGGCTACATCACCTCTATACATTGAACAAACATTCTCTCTTTGAGTTCGGTTTAAGTCTCTGATGGTTATACTGATTCTGGTTTGCCGTGATATATCGCTCGGATGATGCAAACGATTGATAATTGTTACTGCAGAGTATTTTTATCAATTTTGTTTTGAAAGAAGTGGGCTTTGACATTTGTTAAGAGCCGTTCCTCTTTGTATGTTCACAATACATTATAAAAGAGGTTATATCTGGTGATGCTCCACCTTTAGTTCATTCTCTTTTTCTTATACCAGAGGGTTGTGGAGCCATTGGAGCTGGTGTATGTAAACCCAAATTAAAGTTGAACACAAGCAAATATTAGAACTGTCAATATTTGCAATGCAAGGAGATGCTGTGTCCATTCGTTGCATCACTCGTAATATAGTACACCATATACCCATATCGTAACGTCGGGCTGTCTACAATATTCACAGTTGACAAACATTACCTATGGTTTGTCTGCGGCGACTTGCTACCTAAGGACATAGGTCTACAAATATTTGTAAATGGACTTATGTGTGTCCTCAGGTCACCTCGGCTCGATGTAGTGTTTATCCATAGGCGGATCCAGGATGTTGGAAGGGGCAAAAGCGTGGGGTGGGCGTAGGGGTGGGAGCCAGTGTAATCAACTGAATGTTGATTGTCTTCATGATGTTTATGCTGATTGACGCCAATTTCTCTTTCTTTGGTTAATATCTGAACTTTTGCCCAGAAGTATAAATGGTCGAGTATAGTTGTATGATAAGCAACTCACGTCAAGCCCGTGACTGAAGGCAGGTATTGCCCGGGTGTTATCACATGCATGAACGTCTGTCAAGCAGCGTGCAATAAAGTACAATTTTCTATGTACGCACCTGAGAAACAACACATTTATTCTACATATCATAAAAATGTTTGCACCGAAAGGTATAATTATTCCATTCGTGACACGCCTTTGCGTGCACTCTTCAACAGAATTTCTGCAAAACTTGAGAGTCATAAAGTTCATGTTAAATTGTGTGTTAGTTGTTATTTTACAGTGGTATTGTGCAGTAATACCCATTTACGACTAGTATGGGTGGGGCGGTGGGGTAGCCTAGTGGTTGAAGCGTTCACTCGTCACACCGAAGACCCGGGTTCGATTCCCCACATGGGTACAATGTGTGATGCCCGTTTTCTGGTGTCCCCAGCAGTAATTTTGCTGGAATGTTGCTATAAAGAGGCGTAAAACTAAAAACACCCACTCACTCACTTACTATGACCAGTATAATAATACAGACCACACCAATGTACTATCTTAGTGAAGCGTGCATTTCAAAGTTGAATAGAACCCACAGGTGGTGGGGACGTCAGCCTGAAACAACGCAAACTGACTTGCTGATTTATCTACATGTTTTTAACTTACCTACACCCACACAATTGGATAATGTCAATGTTTTGGAATAGTTTTCATTCATTCACTCGTTAAATACACGAAAGGGGCGGAGGGGTAGCCTAGTGGTTAAAGCGTTCGCTCGTCACGCCTAAGACTCGGCACTGTATCAAGTTAGCATGGTTATTGTAGAAATAGTACATATCTGACTTAATGTAATAGTCGACAGTGTGCTAGTTACCGTCAACCACTGGTATGTCGAGCCTTGATATGTGGAACTCACTGTTGCTCCTTGTGTTCACTCCCGGGCGGTGGGGTAGCCTAGTGGTTAAAGCGTTCGCCCGTCGCGCCGAGGACGCTGGTTCGATTCCAGACAGGGGTACAATGTGTAAACCCCGTTTCAGGTGTCACTTGCAGTGATATTGCTGGCTGGAAAATTGCTAAAGGCGACGTAACACCATAATCACTCTCTCTTAACACGCGTATGAACGTGTATTATTGACTTTTTATGACGTCCACGTAACAACACATGTGTTGTGTTAAATTTTACCTATCATGTTATTATCTACAACGTTCATGATGTCACATAACCGTGCGTTTTGTCATTTCACAATTGCACATGTACTTTTAAGTGTCGGTGAATGAACTTCGCGTGGTTCCCCCTTCGTCTTTGCTTCCTTATTTGGCAATCAGTGAAAGTTGTTGACTGGTAGTTTACCGTCAACACTTGGCATTGACAGTTATCGAGGCCTGCTTGGAAGAGTGAGGTCATGATTGTCAGCTTTTATTAGACAGTGAGGTAGTGAATCTCCTGCAGAGCTCCACATACACCATCTGTTTACATGTAACATTTGCATGACTAACTTTACATCCGGCACGCGTTACCGTGCAGTGTGAGTTGTGGTAGCTTACGTGATCTCTAGTGCATATGTTACATGGCTGTACAACTGAGATCCTTTGTGCAACGCACAAGCTTAGTAAAAGTTTGTTTAAGGGAGAGATCTTTATATGTGGAGCATATTTTTACAGAGGGAACTACGCTTCTATGTATATCTTGTATTTGTCACTGGTGGAATCATCATTTTGACATTGTGATCATTCAAACGCGTTTAAAGCTAAACTACTTAATAAGTACGATGAGCAGCAAAAGAATGGCTAGTTTCCCTAAAATAAAACCACACATATGTAATCGTTATGTCTTCTATTTAAAACTTGCTGTTCAGTATATTAGTCACTGAGTGACTTTAGATTCAGGCCACCTTTAGTTACTGTAATATTTCTGCAGTACCAAGGCGGGGACACATTTTAATGGGCTTCCCAGATTGTACCCTTGTGGGAAATCGAACATGGGTTCTCGGCGTAACGAACGAACGCTTTAACCGCTTGGCCACTCCCACCGCTCTTAATATAATATTATTAGTTATCGCCATCAGTTTAGGAATTCGGTCAGTTTGATCACGCCAGGTGCACCATAAGGGCATTCCATTGTGACAGATGCGATGATGGCACTTGCACTTTTCGGAATTGAAGTGGATGCTTGTCACTGACCTAACAGATGTTCCAAGCACCCAGATGCAGAAGCCATAGAACCAGTTTAACTGCAACCGAAAGAGCATCTGGTGACATCAGTAAAGAAAAAGTGTTCACTGAGTTCGACCCAGCAAATGACCATTGTTATGAATGGTTTATGTCATTAGAACTAAAGCAGCCCGTTCATTGCAACTGCACTTGTCAAAGTTGTCTTGTCTCTTGCATACTTCAAGTACACAGTGTCCTTATGTTATGAATAGACAAAAATGTGTTCGCTGCTTGATCTCGAACATTCTAGAACACGTGACTTGAGCACATCTGGTCGGATTGGATGATGAAATGTGAAGTATTAACAGTGTAGAAGAACATTCGGCGTGACCTTGTGGTTGTTGTGCAAAAGAGTGAAGAATGTACATGTAGCTAACTTTGTGCACAAACCAGAAACATGCAGTTTATGGAACAAAGATAGTTGTAGCTAAAGATAAAGCTAAAGTAAAGTACGTTTAAAATGAACGCGCTTAAGACAAACTGACGAATGAATGAAGGAAGGAAGGAATAAATCTCTTTATTGCTTCCAGATCGTTGTCCGAAGATAACTATAAACATGTATATCACATGTTTGCAGCGACATATCACGGCAATCAATATATTCACAACACATTCATATAGTCACATATGCATGTAAAAAGAAAAATGAAAGGTCGAGAATATAGAGTTTAGTGAGGGAAGCAAGGAATATAGCTATAGGTATTTACAGAAAAGGACAATCATACATCTATGTCCATGACATTACATCAATATCGTTAGTTACTAGTAATTCACCCCCTGAAAATAGTGATACCATTTCATCTTCAGATGATAATTCTATTTGTACGTAAACCACCACATCAAAGCGATCTATCAGTTTTGAAAGGAAATTATTTCTGTCGTACATATAGTGTTCACAGTGAAGAATTATGTGCCAGTCATAGTCATTGCAATATCTTTTGCCGAGTTCATAACATTTTGAGAATTTTCCCCTTGGGCTGTTTTGTACACAAAACTGTAACATATCTTTAAATTGTGGGTAAAAATACATCAAACAACACAACGTATGTACACCAAAGAAATTATGGGTTAGGCGATATGTATTCATATCCTGTCTTACACACACTTGAGAAGCTCATCTTTCAGTTTCAGATTCACGTATACAATTGATAATTATTGTTCGCCATGACGATTTACGTGGAACCTTCCAAAATCGAGGTGGTCACTAAGATATTTGAAGAGATTATATTTTATACTGAACTGAATACGTGTGTCACATGTTATATGTATATGTTGTTGTTTTCTTTCAGACCACTTGTGGTTAGGCGAGATGTATATGCTGAACTTCAGTTTAAATGAACAAAAACTAGTGACTTTTTCTGTTCTGCATGGTCGTAGTCGGTTGTATTTGTGCTGATTATGCGCCTTGATATTAAAATGTTTTGTTGTTTTGCGTTTTTTCCAGAACCTCCGATGGACTGTCAGATTGTGTGATATCATGGTGTACAGAGCGTGCATTAAATGCGCGGATCACTTGTGAGTGTGCCGCCCGTCAGGATGTGACAGTTTCATTATTAATAGCAGCCTCGCTCTCCACCGCGTGACCTAATGAAGTGGACCCAAGTCAACTTTCCTAAAGCTGCATACAAAAATGAAATGTTTCTCGGGAACATCTTTCTTTAAAAGTGACGAGGGCGGTAGCGCTTTTTTAAAAAGAAATCATAGAAAAAAGAAATGCGGGAGGAACACATTTTAAATTTATTCTCTCAGAAATACAGCTGGGGGGTGGGGGGGTTATCACGTGTTAATGACTTGTAGATTCAGTCACTCTCGTTCTTACAGACACTCATTCTTATCGTGGACAAATGGATGATCAGATTATATATTAAATGGCAATAAAAAAATTCTAACGCGCACAAAAAAGTGACGAGCCGATGCCCGAGAAACATTTCACTTTGTTTATTGTGCCTAATGTACTTTTCCATCATTTGGGATGTGGTATCAGCGGAATCCAATTTGTTGACTGTTTCCACACTGTCCATCTACAATCAGGAACAAATAAACGTTGACTACGGAAAGTATAATATCAAGTGACAATTAGAATATTGATTTTACTACCGATCTTTTCGTACATTCATATGAAAATATACAATTTATATGTATTGATATATATTAAACTTTCCAGTCAACGTATAATTTGTATGTATGTATGTATGTATGTATGTATGTATGTATGTATGTATGTATGTATGTATGTATGTATGTATGTATGTATGTATGTATGCATGTATGCATGTATGTATGTATGTATGTATGTATGTGTGTATGTATGTATGTATGTGTGTGTGTGTGTGTGTATGTGTGTATGTGTGTATGTGTGTGTATGTGGATGGATGGATACATACACTTTACACACTGAACAGTAAAAGAAACGCAACACTGATTTTTGTCCAGCTTTTAAATAGAAAAATATGACCGGTTATTTTTATGTATGTATGTCTGTACAGTATGTCTGTATTTTTCATGGAACGTAGGAATATTGATGTTACTGCAGATTTTATCACACATTCTCTTCTGTGTGTATTTAAATATGTATGGGATACATATCTTTGAATGAGGGAGAATAGAGAACGTGTTTCATAAGAGAAAGATTTGCAGCTTTGAAATAAATCATTGAATTTTGTTTTGGGAAAGGTTAATAAGTCACAACTTTAATATTATATTCCACAGACCCTAAACACCGGACATTCTTCCAAACTTCATTTTCGATAGCGTTAACACTAAACAAAACAACTTGCTACAGCACGACATATGCAGAGAAAAGATATGCTAAATCATGTATAACCAATAGGGTAACAAGTGTGTTGGGGCAGCTGGGATTACGCCTGCTTCTGTTGACGAACATTCCAGAAGAATCGATGACGAGTTTAAAAGTTCACGCTCAACGCACGATTTCCCCTGTACAAAAAGATCCAAGGTTGATATGCAGTCTAAAGAAAATCTGCCCCGTCATGAACAGGCGGGGGCAAACTGACTATTGTCAAAAGCCGCTCCCCTTTCTTCAATACACCTCCTTAAGGTCACCCGCGCTGACTTCATGAAAGCCCCGGGGCAAGCATTCTTGAGACAGTACCTTCAACAATATGTGCTAGAGGGTTCGGGGCAGCCCTGCTGCGGCTAGCTTGACACCTGGTCGGGACATATAAGATTGAACCACCCATCCGTGTGTAATAAAACTTTTGGTTTAAACTTCATAGAATGGCAACAATAGCTTAAAGAGACACGGTGGTGGGGATTCTTTCGAAATAATTATATGAAATTGCGTTATGAGTCGCTTTGGGGACATTGTATAGATTATATATATATGATGACGATGAGCTACAGTGTGTCCTACATAATGTCGCTTATTCTAACGCGAAACTTTTTTAGAGTTAGTTTTGCGACTCCGTGTCGATACCCGCCATTAGTTCCATAGAATTTATTCCTGGAAACGTTATACTGATAACAAAAAAAAAGAACAATATTCCATGTGTGCCGACGCTAATTGGCATATAAATATTGATTGCACTGGATATATGGTCCAGCAAATCGAGTGAAAACTGAATTGCTCACTAAAATGTCACTCCACTTTTCCAACACCTTTCTTTAGTTTTGCAGTCTTATCTACTGCTTCTATTGTTGTTCAAGAAAAAATTGTAAGATAAATGGTCACAGCTGAATTTTACTAAGGGAACAATTCATTACTGCAGTCTACCAATAAGTCGAATAGTTGCATGTTTAAAAGTGAGAGGGCGAGCACAGTGTGAAGTGACGATAGATGAGTCATTATCTCGACTGTAATTTGGCGATAACATTCGCCACAGTATTTGTTTTCCAATAAACGCACAGAGATCGACATACACACAAACAGAGAGAGAGAGACACACACAAACACACAAACACACTCTATCTCTATCTCTCTCCATCTCTCTCACACACAGAGAGATAGATAGATAGATAGATAGAGAGGGGGGGGGGGGAGACATTCTGTTCACGTGAAGGTAAAGACTGTAAGATTCCTATATCTGACACTTTTATCATTGAGATCTAACGTTTCAATCATTCGTTCAAAATCACATTGCATTTTATAATGCTATATTGCAGCTGTGACCCTGATTATAATTATTTATTGCAGGGACAAACGTCATCGTCATACAAGGTGAAGTTTAACTCAACCGACGGTAATGTTGCGTTTGACTATTCGTTCAGTTCACTGTCCTGAAGGCAAACCCATTCAAACCTGTTTACGCTTTGACGCTTGCAACGCTAATTGTTGATAGGGGAATCCCCCAGCCACACATCCTCGGCAAGCTACTCATTCCGTGATATATAATCAACAATATGTCTGAATATTTTTTAATAGTAGAAATAATCGGTGTATTTGGTTTTGTGTGAAATTCTACGTGATGCCTCGCGAGAGTCACGTTTACTGCATTTCGTCAGTTTGTCAAAGCCCAGGCGGCTGCGAGAAATGTTGTTGATATCATGTGACTATGACGCGCTTCCAGCCTCGTTCTGAGATTGACCCCTGACATCTCCTCATGTTTACCGGACCGAGCATAAAAGAGCAGGCGATCAGCGTTTCGTCACATTTCTCTCTTGACTGAGAGAGACATCGAGACGTTCTGACAGCAAGTCTTGCGACCAACAACGCTGTGTCCGTTTACCTGACAGGTTGTTCTCCAGTATATACTGAGGATTATCAACTGATTTCAAACGTAAGTATATATACCATTACTACATCAGTCAGGATATGCCAAATATAATATTTATATTGTGCATATGCATGCTGCAATTTCCAACATGCTGTGATAATACCTGACGGTGTGATCTTTGTGGAAAAGCGATTTCATTCGTGTCAGTAAATAGGTCAGGTAAATAAGTTTGTATGTAAATCGGATTATGTTTCTGCATACATGGTTTTGAAACGGAAATATGCATGTGTATTCACCAAACGCTAGCTAAGTAGTGCCACTAACCTAAGACATTTAATATGGTAACGTTTCAGACCAAACCCTATGCGACTATAGCCACGCGTTTATCTTATCGGTCACTTTGCATATAACATTTTCTGCAAATATCAATCCTCTGTCTGCATGTCAGAAAGTGTGAATTGTCCGCGTTGTCAATTATGTGCCTGCGTTGTTACGCTTAGCTACTTCTGAAAGCTGCTACGATGAATTCGTCGACGGACGAAATTCTTATAGAGTTTAATCAGTTCCTATTACCCCATGTTATGTACAGATTGTATTAACATGTCCCTCCGACTTTGCCCTCACGATTTGTTATATATTCACTACCTAATGTAGGTATGAGGCATACAAATAAAAAATCAGTTTTATGAAGCCGAATTGTCGTGAATGTCGATGTTGTCAAGTATCAAATTTCTTGTACCTATTTTTCCAGAACCCCATCATGTTGATAAACGACAAAGTCGACAAAGTCAGGCGCCTTCCTGGCGTCGTCCCTCACACCACCACCCTCCCCGACGGCCGCCTCGTCATCATCGACACCATGAGTGACTCCCAGCTGTCGGAAACATTCGGCCTCATCCAAGCTGCAGCCCAAAGTGGCAATGGTTTTGGAGTGGATGAATACTCTTCAGAGAAGGAATTCCGTGAAGACATCGATGGCAGCTTCAACTTCGCCATAATGAGCAAGGACACTGGTGAAATGGTTGCTGCGTTCATGTTGGCCATCAGCAAGTATTACCGTGGCTGCAACAGCGTTGCCGACCCCTTCATCATTGTTAAGAAGTCGGAAAGAGGCAAGAAAATCGGCGAGTTTTGTCTCCAGATGTGTGTGGACTTTGCTCAAGATTTGAACTTTGTTGGAATGTATGTGGACACTTTCAGCAACAACCGCGCCATGATCAAAATCATTGAGAATGTTGGCGGATTCACCCAAGTTGGTTGTCTTCCCATGGGTGGCAAGATGAAAGATGGATCCATTGTCAGCTCAATCATTTTCTACAAAGATTTCAACCCATAAACTGTTGACCTTTCGTCCATAGCTTTATCTCCATTACGTCTCTACGTAGTGTACACGTCATCACGGCTGGGTTGACGTCACAACAACGTGCTTTCTGTATGGACTGCAGATAGTACCGTAAAGGAGCTCATTCCGGTTAGAAGAATCCCAGTTCCGCTTTCGTCCACTGTCCAGTATGGTCAGTGGAGCCTGCTCAGTATTTAGATACGCTGGGTCAACCGGGTCGCCTCATGGACTGGTTAAGAAAGGACTGTGGTAGAAATGTGCGATGAGAAGTGTATTGTTCATGCAACAGTATTTGTTAGTCTTGCCATAGAAAGAATAAAAACAAAATACCAACAACAAAAGTTGTTGTTCTCGTTTATTCTGACCGAATATTAACATGCACGACGGACGCTTAGTCATGCGCCATCCATAGCACTGAATGCATTAACTTCTGGATGCATTGCAGTAGTGAAGTTGTGGTTCTTGGTCCTTTATCTAAGGTGAGATTGTTCAAAGTTAAAGGGAGATAATGCTGTCCATAAGGGCTTTAAACCATGCCATCCTCCTTGTGGAGTCGATCATGAATTTGAGTCCCAAAGATAACCTGAATATGATCCTCCATCTTCGACAGAATACTCCCATGTTGAGGGTCTTAAGTTTGAAACGTCTGCCCACTTTGGCCAGTTTCAACTCACTCGTTCGCACAGAGGTCAATCTTTGTTGCTGCGATGTGAAAACCAGCACACACAAAGTACACATTTTATCCCCAGTTTAGTGGTCTGAAACATGAATTACGTACCTGACATGGAACACACTTTTGAGAACATGGTTATGCATACTCACTCACCCCGAGGCATATCAAAGTATATGATGGGAATCAGTACGCCACAAATGACAAGTTACTCATGACTGCATAGTTGACCATGCTATCCACTTGAAATTGCTGATAGTAATCTCAAGAAAGTGATAGGTGCATCACACTATCTCCATTCACACCCCCGGGTCTGACAAACCTGACTGATAACACCCGGAGTGTGATTCAAAGGCGGCAAAGAGATTCTTCGTGCTTACAGAAGCAAGTGTTGCAGTCTCTAAATACTTTGCATGTACTATGACAACCTGCAGTTGTACCAAATACATATGATAGGAGCATATTCTCGAGTGTATCCAATTATTTAGATAACCTCTAAAGATGGAATGGACTCAACTGACTACAGTGCACCATTAAATTGTGCACACTGACGTATTCTACTGCTTTCTGCTTATATCTACCATGTGTTTGCCCAAAAGCGACAGTATATATGCACACAAAAGTGCAGATTACCATCTATTGCTACATTTTAATTTGAAACAATTAAAGTAGAAAGAAAATATCATTTGAAATAAAGACGTAATATGAATTCAAACTGAACATGGCAGAATGTATATAGGTATACATGGGAAAAGTAGCTGTAGTACCGATAGATTTTCAGTTGCAGTAGCAGTTTATTGAGGAATACTGAATCTCTTGCTAAACAATTGGTCAAACGAAATACATGCACACCTAAAGACACACAGGTCTAGATATAGGTTTACAATACATATTGCCGGAAAACGACAATTCCTACTTACAAGGCCATTGTCACATCACCATGCCAACACCTATCTCTTATTTTAGGCATGGCTATGGTCGATTCTACAAAATATAGATGAAAATAAGGAGAGAACGTTCAGACTATATGTGAGGAACTGTTTCCAGTCAGCAGCTTTGTAACTAGTTTCATTCCCTCCTTTCACAATCACCGAGGTACCTGAAACCGAAATTGAACTTCTTGTCCAGTTTCCAGTGTTTTCTTTCGAATCATTCATAGAAAGAAACTGACCCAAGCGTTACATATAAAAACATTTCACCTTGTTGGAGGATAGTTCTTTTTTCTACTTTGTCAAGACAACTGCCTTAGAATATCCAAACTATCCAAACTACACTCATGAAACGTGCCTTGCTCTATCAGGGCAATGTTTATGCTATACCTACCTAATATAATTGAAATGGAAGCCCTCAAAACCGAAACCCCCGTATTCCCACATGCTTTCTATATCAGCACTTGAATTTGGTCCCGACTGAAGCTAGTTTATTTATGATCATTTACACGCCCTCTGATCCGGCTTCAGTCTGTTCCGTATTTCGGCACAATGAAGACCGCCCAAATGCTTTGTATTGAGTTGTCGTAGTGTCCACAATAAAGGGGCGTGGATTCGACCGCACTGAATATCCTATGTATTCACCAAACGTTTACACCTCTTCCTGAACGGAACAGAGTCCGGCCTGGCAGCATCGTACAAAGGTTCATTGTGATTTTGAAGTCTTTCTAGACTACCAGGAGAAAGCCACAGAGATTCAGAGACTCTACCATCGTATTCTGAATATGCTGTAATACAATAACAGCCAAATTCCTTCAAATGTACATGAAACCCGCACGCCAAAATCGATGCGGTCTGGGCTATCCGACGAAACAGATGCCGCTGGGCGTAGAAGCAAAAAAAGAGCGATGACATTATATGAGTAGACCTCAGACCTTTTCGTCCACCCCGTGGCAATATTTTCAGTGCTCTGGAGGAAATACAAGGGCTGCTATCTATTCTAGGCCGTTATGAGGCTGATCAGAAAACACAAATATGAGACTACAATTAGCTACCAGTGAGACTGTGGAAAATTATGGGTCACATTCTCATTTTAGCCTACCGGGTACCCACACACTGGTGGGTGAACAGGAGCATATAGCGAACAATGCCACTTACATCAGTTGACCTCAAATGAAGTACATTTTCTTCAGAGTGGATCAGGGCCGAAGCCCCAGAAACTTTTATGAGCCAACCGGACTAATCCCATGACGGTCTGTAACTTTGAGTGACTTTACTTGCTATCGGACCCTTGCTCTGTGCCCAGGGCTGTCTGCCACCTGTCTTTCAAAAAAAGCTGGCCAATTTTCGTCAAAATGATTACATTACTACAAATTCCAAAATTCGTGTCTAACATACCAAGTGTGCTAATACATTTCGATTCCATATTTACATAGCTTCTTCTCAATTAAAGATATTCAAATTATTATTTTAGCCTTTTATCAAACCATATGGATGCATAACTACTTCTCCTGACAAGTGAAATTCAGAAAGATGGGTGGTGATATTACACTTACCTTGTTTCACCCATAGAATTCGCACAATGCTGATGTGGACAGCAGCTGCAGATCAGTCTAGAAACAGCACAAATGGAAACACCGAAAGGTGTTGTATAAGAATTTTTAAACTCATATACGGATATGTCTTTGGAGACACCTCGTTTTTAACAAGCCTTCTGGCCAGCAAGTGTTCTTTGTGTAAGTGGAAAACATTTTCAGAACTAAAACGATTTCTTTTAACATGTGTTATTCATAATGATGCATGTTGATTGACAATCTGTAATTAGCCACCCGTGTGTGGTAGCAACACCACAATATGAAATAATTATCAAATGTATTCTAAAATTAAATACATGTAGTCAAACAAATCAACCCAGTGATATCACCATTACAGGAAAAATAGCCGTGGCAAAATGCTGGTATCTTCTTGTGCACTGAAATGTGATGAGAGACGATAGGTCATGATTCGCTCTCCATCTTTACAAATACGAAAACCGAAAACTACAATACTCTCTGAAGCAGAACTGCCCTGAACCAGCACCTTGTAGTGCACGTTTGCCTGTGACTTACGGTATAAGACGAATATATGGATGGCAACTTCTTCGTTATTATATAACACGACATTTCTGGGCTACTTCTGGTCCCTCCTTACAGTATGTGAGGAAAGAGTGAAAACCTCTACTACTCTGTCTTAATATAGCCAAAGACTAAGAATGGATGACACCACTGCCTCTTACTGAATGTCAACAGGTACAATGTATTACACTTGGAATAGTATATCATAATAAACAATACTGCCACACAACACTTCATAGTGTCAATATTTACGCCAAGGCCTGAACTCGCGTGAACGTTTAACAAATTGTCGACAAACAGATGGTAAGAGAAGCGGGAACAACAGACATCCCGGCCTCAGTCCACCGTTCACTGGAAACAACATGATATAAGATGCATTTACTTTTTAGCTGTACAGCACATTCCTGTGTGACGATATTGCTGAGTGTTGCGTTAAAACATCAAACCAACCTATACAACCCCTGTCGGTTCCTTGTTTGTAGTCAGGCTCCAGTGTATTCATGCTCAATGTCCAACTTCTACTGTAAGACATATTAACACTGATAAACAGATACCTACAAGCTAGTGTTTATCTTGAACGAGATATTTCAATTCAGCTGAATGTATTCAAGTTATCTGGAGACTGGACAGAACCCTCCCAGCGTTTCGCAATAATCATCAGTTTAGGTGGGAGTCATGCTGTCGTCAGAACATTTGAGGATCCTTTGATATTATGTATGTTGGAACTCACGCAGGGTTGTAGAAGCACGAGTGTGTTCTTCCTGAGTTACAAACGTCCTGCCATTTGCAAATCTGATTGCAAATTGACAAGAAATAACTCAAGATCTGAAATGCAAAATGTATTAAACGACCACCAAGAGACCTTTTCTAGAAATACGTTTATAATCAGTCTGTAATTAACATTGATGAAACGGTCCATAGTCACTGTAAGAGAAATCGCTGTCTGTCAATCAAATCTACTGCTAAGATCACCGCACATGTAGAAAGAATCCTCCACATATCTGACATGTTTATATATGTGTAAGATAAAGTATTTTCAAAACACGACTAGATTTGGTAAACCTGAACAGTCCTCCGGTCTCACCCAGTTCATCATCCTTGTGTCTAAGTCCCTCTCCTCTTTCCCTCATGAGACCTTAATCGGTTCAGGGTGAACGGTAAGCCACAAATCATAAAACAGTATGATCGAAGTCAATGTTTCCATAATTCGTCTGACCAAAATTTAGTTTGCCAAATAACTGGTCTATTTGACAGTGTGTCAAATCCTGCATGACGCACTGTGATTGTTATGTTTACTAAATTTCGCCAGTTGTATAGACAAACCAAGCGGCTGGCGGAAATATTGTTGTCTATGCGACTATGACGCGTATCCAGCCCCCTGCTGTGATTGGTCCCAACATCAGTCCTGTTTAATGGTTCGTGTATAAATAAGCCACCGATACGCTATTTTGCCACACTTCTACCTTTACAACAAGATATCACATACAGTTGTGAGATCAAGTCATAACCAACGACCCTGATTCCGTCTAACTCGTGTTTGCGAAGTACTGAAGGTTGGACAAGTCGAATTAGTAAGTATATATCAGATTAGTGCATCAGTCACAACAACTAAGTTGCAATGAATGATTTATATTTAGCCTTTGTTCTATGCTAAGCGGCAAAAGAAAGTAATGGTCCAGTTTGATCATCCGTAAAAGACACAAACCAAGATGGTGGGTTTAAGCATAATATAAAATAGAGAATTGTTACACATGATCATTCAGTGGTACTGACAACACGTGACTGGTGAGCAGTAGCTAAATATTGGTGGTTCGAAAATTTCCAGTTTAAATTTCGCAGGAAAACAAGTTAGTCGAACCCACCAACTAATGTTATGAACATACACTGGAAAACATCTTTTTGATTCCGGACATTACGAAGGAACATATATGTGAACATGGCGAGCACTTCATAAACATCATTTCCAACTTCCTCCTGGCCTTGATTTCTTGATATGGATAGGATAGGAATATACGTATATTTTCAAATTATGGCTAATGATATATTTTTTCATTGACACACTGATTAAATATCAATCCTAAAATACCAATATCCCTTACTTATTTTGTCCAGTATATACTTACAATTGCTACCCAGTTGGGAACGCTGGTCAAATGTTGCAGTCACACTCACGACCTAGGCTATAGCATTGTAGAGTAGGTTTCCTCTTTGCTTTTTCTCCAGAACGTCATGCTATTAAACGACAAAGTCGGCAAAGTCATTGTAGAGTAGGTTTCCTCTTTGCTTTTTCTCCAGAACGTCATGCTATTAAACGACAAAGTCGGCAAAGTCATTGTAGAGTAGGTTTCCTCTTTGCTTTTTCTCCAGAGCGTCATGCTATTAAACGACAAAGTCGGCAAAGTCATTGTAGAGTAGGTTTCCTCTTTGCTTTTTCTCCAGAACGTCATGCTATTAAACGACAAAGTCGGCAAACTCATTGTAGAGTAGGTTTCCTCTTTGCTTTTTCTCCAGAGCGTCATGCTATTAAACGACAAAGTCGGCAAAGTCATTGTAGAGTAGGTATCCTCTTTGCTATTTTCCAGAACTCCATCATGCTGATAAACGACAAAGTCGACAAAGTTGGGCGCCGTTCTGGAGTCGTCCCTCACACCACCACCCTCCCCGACGGCCGCCTCGTCATCATCGACACCATGAGTGACTCCCAATTGTCGGAAACATTCGGCCTCATCCAAACTGCTGCCCAAAGTGGCAATGGTTTTGGAGTGGATGAATACTCTTCAGAGAAGGAATTCCGTAAAGATATCGATGGCAGCTTCAACTTCGCCATAATGAGCAAGGACACTGGTGAAATGGTTGCTGCGTTCATGTTGGCCATCAGCAAGTATTACCGTGGCTGCAACAGCGTTGCCGACCCCTTCATCATTGTTAAGAAGTCGGAAAGAGGCAAGGGAATCGGCGAGTTTTGTCTCCAGATGTGTGTGGACTTTGCTCAAGATTTAGACTTCAAGGGAATGTATGTGGATACTTTCAGCAACAATCATGCCATGATCAAAATCATTGAGAATGTTGGCGGATTCACCCAAGTTGGTTGTCTTCCCATGGGTGGCAAGATGAAAGATGGATCCATTGTCAGCTCAATCATTTTCTACAAACATTTCAGTCCATAAACTGCTGACGTTTCTTCCATGGCTTTACCTCCATTACGTTCCTATGTAATGTACTAGTCATCAGGTTGCCGTGACGTCACAACAACGTGTTTGTCTGTATGAACCACAGATGCCACTGTAAAGGAGCCCCTTCCGGTTAGAAGAATCCCAGTTCCAGTTTCGTCCACTGTCCAGTGTGGTCAGTGGAGTCTGGTCAGGAATTTATTCAGTTTGGTCAGCTCAATTGTCACATACACTGGCTAAAATCGGGTTGAAGAAGAAATGTGCAATGAGTAACACACTTGTTCATGCAACAGTAGTAGCTAGTCTGGTGAGAGAGAATAAATAAGATAGCAACAGTGATAATTGTGTCTGTTGTCGTCTTAATTTCAGGATTCATGATAAATTGTTTGAAGGATCAGCACCATTGGTATCACGAGTACATCACATTATTTCATCCTGTGATACATCTGACTAATGAAACGTAGCATGGCCACTATATGGAGCTGTATGAAAAGGGTGAAGGAAAAATCCAAGTCTGCTATGCTTGATTGGCTCAGTCATTTCAGTCCCGTTTATTTGCAAAGTTATGAAGATCCATTTGTATTTTACATGCCGGCCTGGACAATATAGTTGATATTCATATTGTGTGGCACCCCTCTTTAGTATGTCTTTGTGATTTAAGACTCTTAAATACAGCTTGGTGATATTGTGTCTGCAGTGTTAGCAGTAGGGAAAAAGCTTTGCGTTCCTAAAAAAACATAGCTAGGGGGTGTGGGGTTCGCCGTAAACATTTTGAAGTTTAGAAGTCATCTCCTTCCATTTTAGAGCAGGTTGTCATCATCTGCAAGTCAAACTATCTGAGAGAAATTTTACTTAACTCGTGTTCCTTGGGCAAAATACGTCTTTGGATTATTTGTTCAAGGAACTGAAATCACTTTGCGTGCAGAACATGCAGGAAGAAAATATCGTGCGTGAAACGTAGATTTGGTTGCGTGAAACACGCAGGTTTTTGCGTTAACGCGCCGCTGCAGTGTTTGGAAAAGTAACATATAACTTGGTCAAAGATGTTCATGGTCAATGCCAATGAATGAAAGAAATTTAACTGTTTGAACTTTATAAATATAGGGTCAAAAGATGACGATGGTGTAGATATCTACCTTTTTAAGGAGGGCATTTTGATCATACTACTCGTCAAAACGAGGAAGAAGTGCATGCTTTGTACATGTGCGCCTGTTTGCATCTGAGACACTATTTTGGATGTTAAAAATCCTAAGACCGTGGCCTTGAGTATTAAAGGTAACAATCAACTTTTTCAAGAAGCTGGATCGGTTTGTCCTGCAAAGTGTAAACCCACCGTAAACCAGAGACAATGTGTCTTGAGCATACGGTATTAGCATACTTTTCATTAGTGTTTGCTCGTCACGCTGAAGACCCGGGTTCGATTCCTCACATGGGTACAATGTGTGAGGCCCATTTTCTGGTGTCCCCCGCCGTGATATTGCTGGAATATTGCTAAAAGCGACGTAAAACCAAACTCACTCACTCACTCACCCCATATGGACAAACGGTCTCAGTCATAATCGCATTACCAAATTTCAAAAGGATTTAGCATGGAAACTTTATCAGTGACATTTGTTTTCATCAGCGTTAATGCATTGAATAAAAATAAGCAATCAGTATATTTCGTCATGAAACCACATAGCATAGTGCCTGGAAATGAACATACATGTTGTTTACACATTAAGGATCATGTGATGACATCGGTGATAAAAAACCTGGTCTCCGACTGTGCTCACGTGGGTAAATTGATATAGGGATATTTTCAGTTATGTTCTGACTGTCAGCCGACTGTTCCATAAATCAGGTATGAAATATCCGTACGCTATAGATTGAAGAAACGTGTTCACGTTTCGATCTCGTGCAGTCTAGGTCATTTCACTACAGCACACATGTTGCAGAGAGGATGATGAAATATACACACAGTAACAGTATTTACATCTGTGTTGGTGAAATGCATCGATTGTCGTGACAGAAACTGTGGCATACACGTGCAAGCGTACGTGTGCCTACACATAAAATAGATCAAGAGTATGTGTTATTGTGCATATAATCCTTCCTGAACATTTAGTTCAAGTGCCTGCTGTTCTCTGTACAATGAAATCCAATTAGATACTCGTGGCTGACAATTCGAATGAAGCAATTTAAGGACGGATGGTAGGTGTGGACGAGTACATCAGATTCCATATCTGCGTGCAAAAACGTGTTCTTACGAAGTAAACAAAATTCCATGTTTTTGTCTCAACGACTTATGGTTTTGAAAACAACACTTTTATTTGATAAGGTGTAAAGTTCAACATCAGGCTGTGATTGTCATGTTTACTACATTTCGTCAGTTGCCGTGATTTAGCGGCTGCGGGACATGTTGCTTCACGTGACTCTACCGTGTGTCCAGTCTCGATCGATTGCAAGCTATTAAGTTACCTCAGTCCTTAAACCTTGACCTCGAGAGACATTTCACACAGTTATCCTTCTCCCCAGCGAGTAATTTACCTGACAGGTGTTGTACAGTACATACTCAGAATTCTAGATTGAGGACATCATCGACACTGCAATCATTCATGTGCTTTCGTATGCTCTTCGCGGAAGTCTCTGTTTGTTGAAACACCTGAAATATATGCGTTTTTACATTTTCATTTATGTGCTTCTATGCATGTCCTAACATACATGTCCACCATTGTCAAATGTTGCATCATCCAGCTCCCCACAAGGAACATCACTGACACCACAAATGAAACGGCTGTCTTGATGATAGCTTTGTTCATTACATGTGGTGTTGTCGAAGTTGTGATGATCGAGTACTTTCATACACTATCTCTCTTCTAGTCGTACATGTCCACATGTTGTTGCTGTTCAAACTGGAACACGGTGTAGAAAATGAATGACATAAGCCGTATGCTGTGTTTACATGTCATTGAGTATTTATGATGTACATCACGATTGCAGTGCAAGAATATTTTCCAGTGGTTAATACATATGTTTTCTTTTGTATACACACCAAATACATCAATGGGAATTCCTTTTCGCTACCCTATAGGAATACAGAATAATGGTCCTGTGCGCGACTTTCTGCAAACAAAAATTCGGTATAACTAAATTTTGTAGTTTACTACTGATTAACGGAATATAACTGATGACGGAAATGCATATTAGATGTTGCGTTCAGTCCGTTTCATAAGGACAGTTAGAGTGGTGTGATTTTGAATGAGACGGATGCTGCACCATGACGGGCAGCACTCTCACTGCAGCGATCCAACGTTAGGCATCTATACTTCAAGCCCTAAACTGCACGATATATCCTTTGCAGGATGTCTTGTATAAATGAAGGGCATATGTTGTACTGAATGGTTTATTGCAATGAAATAATAACAGATTTAGGTATTTTACTAGAAAATGGGGTTATTTAGATACCCTACTCTGACCATTTAATAAAGCACTCATACCACCTAGTGTCTCCATTACGATTTGAACATTGTCATCCAGCTATATATTATGCCCTCATATGGATATTCAATTATGTTTATTAACGTGATGGTAAAAGTGCTAACACACGTCACTGTCTTGTCTGTAGAGGGGACATGAAATGGAATTTAAAGGAAAAACGACCTTATGCAGGAAACGACCGCTGCTGAACAGCGAAAAGAGTTTCGGAAAAATGAAATCTCATACAAGTAAGCATTCACGTTTATGGAACATTCATAATAAAGTGACATAATGATCTCAGATAGCACGAACGCACAAACAGTGCAGCAAAAGCATAATTTTAGTGCGTGCATCGACGGTTATGGACTGAAAGCATACATTTCACTCTGGGGTATGCTTAATAGTTGTTTGTGTCAAAAAATAGTCCAGTGTTGACACTAGGAGGTATACACGCCACACAAGTGATGCCTAGACAAACAGAAGAAGATGACAACCGCTGTAGCTAAACAACTGGCCTGTCGTCTTACCACATAACATGACTCGCTCAACTTCATCAGCAAACTGGGGTCGTTACTGATCGTCCCCGTACCGAACGGTCGCGAGTGACAACTCATGCGCAACATCAGTTTATTGGAGTTACTCATCTACAGAACCGAACACAACCAGCAACAATAACAGTAGTCTTAGTTCATGGGTCAAGGAGAACAGTGTCCAGCGATACGACTAGGTGTCTTCTTCAGACTGCTGCTATCCACTGCCCACGGCCAAATGTGGGACCAATTACGTTACGTCAACAACGCCAAAGGCGTTAACAAGGCAAGGGTGCCAATGGATTATCTGTCTCAGAACAGCATTAATGTTCTTCCATGGGTGTCTCTTTCCTCAGATATGGCTCCCATTGAACATTCTGGGACGAAATTGGATGTAAGATGGCTGCAGGTAGACAGCCATTTTCACAGTTGGAACAGAGATTGGTGTTTGAGTGGAACCACTTGCCTTAGGAACTCTTTCAGACTCTGGTGAACTCAATGAGGCGACGTTGCACGACCTGTGTGGAAGTTCAAGGGGGCCATACGCGCTGCTAAAGAGTCTGTCACTTCTCGCGTTCAGGGGTATCTGCAGTTGACGGATTCTGATCAGTTTGAACCTATTGCAATTAAATGTCAACATCAATTTCCAGCTGTTAAATTGACAATGTTTTTTTTTTTTAGAATAAACGATTAGATATAATTTCATTTGTCTTTTATTTATAAAATTGACCAAAAGCCAGAATTGCGTTTCTTTTGCTGTTCAATATATATCAATCCATCTGATGCGCTCCAAAATCATGAAATCTTTCCAATATGAATGAACATACTAAACATTGTGTCACAACGGTCAGACACTAAGAGTATGAAGCCACCGTACATTCTACTAATAAGATACCTCTTTCCACAATTTCTAGAAAACATTAAGTATATCGCCATGTCCTACTTATCTAAGAGGCTGACATGCCAGAATGGGCCAAATGTACTGCGGCCTGACTTAAAAGAAACTGCAAAGAAAAAGAAACAAGATTTTCGAATAGGGAATGGCTGAGCAAAAGTACTTTTAGAAGGACGCTCTTCAAAGGTTAAGGTGTATGGTATACAAGGTGATAACTAAATTTATTAATTGCCAGATCAACGCACGAACAATGAAAGGACATTTAATAGTGCACAATGAACATGGTAACAAATCTGGGAGAACAGTACGGATTACATTTGAGGATATTGACAACCACAGTGCCGTGGGCAAGCCGTTTCATGTAAGTCTGGAGCAACGGTACCTCCGATATATGCTCGAGGGTTGCTGGCAAACAGCAAGTTCGGTTTGGCAATATATGGCTAAGTCACTCAATTGTGCGTAATAAAGCCTTTACTTAGACCTAATGCGTCACAGAAGGCATGCAATGGATTAAAGAGGAATTGCGGTCAAGATTCTTTCCCAATACATACAGAGTATTGCATTAGAGAACGGTTTGGGGGTCATTGCATGCAGTCAAGATCATAAATTTAGTTAGAATCCTGTTGTCACATACAAAGTTGTATTTGAAACGCTGGACCTTTGTCTTCAGGCTCACTGAATGTAACTATCAACAGTATCATGAAAACAAAGCTGTATAAGCGTATGTCTTCATGGGATAAAACCATCCTTTATTCAGCACACACGTCCAGTTTGAGACCAGCCTGTACGCAGAGCGTACAAATATACTAAACTATATCCATATTTATAGATTAAAACTGTTATTTCTGTAGCTCGATGTTTGTGAAGGTCAGGGCTTGGCGCAATACAACAATCTAGTATTTGGCTTTGAAGTATTTTAAGACAGTGATCAATGCATGATTCAAAATTATGTCATAGTCTCTTAATAATTCTTGTAATCAGCGGACACATTATTTCAATTGTTAATACTTTAGTTATCACATATATTTCTGAGATAATAACTACGTAATGAGACTATTATTACTAATTATCTGTCGAATCGAAATGTGTCAGTCCTGTTCACAATACGCAGCTTACAGCATTGATAATGTAGTGCGGAATCTCCGCTTGAAATATTAACAAGATGATCTTTTCGCAGTAAATATTTCTACATTTTGTATGATTGGTGTTTAGTTTTGCCACTCTGGCGATGTCTGACAATGTTTCATACACGCATGGCCCTATGTGATTGTCATGTTTACTATGTTTCATCAGCTGTGTAAACCAAGCGCCTGCAGTACGTATTGTTGACTATGACGTACATCCAGTATTAAACAGCAAGGAAGAGGTGTTATTACATTTCCGTGTTGTCTGCAGGAGTTATAAAGTTCAAGCTTAGTTTTACCACAAACGTCACTGTTTTCATACATCTTATAGGTGCCCTTCGAAATATACTCAAGAATAAAAGACTGTTGCAAACATCTTACAAGTATACATACACTTTCCCTCTTAAAACTTCGATGAATCGACGGCTAATGTTACATTAGCATTTTGTAACACAGAATTATGTTTATCGTCAAGAAAGGAGGAAGGAGTCAAAGACTCTCCCCGAATGTTTCTTCATTACACGAAGTGTAATATTTGTGAGATTTCATACTCATCATCATCGACACCATGAGCGATTCCCAATTGTCGGAAACATTCGGCCTCATCCAAGCTGCAGCCCAGAGTGGCAATGGTTTTGGAGTGGATGAATACTCTTCAGAGAAGAAATTCCGTGAAGACATCGATGGCAGCTTCAACTTCGCCATAATGAGCAAGGACACTGGTGAAATGGTTGCTGCGTTCATGTTGGCCATCAGCAAGTATTACCGTGGCTGCAACAGCGTTGTCGACCCCTTCATCATTGTTAAGAAATCAGAGAGAGGCAAGAAAATCGGCGAGTTTTGTCTCCAAATAAGTGTAGACTTTGCTCAATATTTGATCTTGTATGTGGACACTTTCAGCAACAACCGCGCCATGATCAAAATCATTGAGAATGTTGGCGGATTCACCCAGGTTGGATTCCTTCTCATGGGTGGCAAGATGAAAGATGGTTCTATTGTCAGCTCAATCATTTTCTATAAAGATTTCAAATCCTAAACTGTTGATGTTTCTTCCATTTAGTGAACGCGCCATGCAGGTTGTGATGACGTCACAGCAACATGTTATCTGTTTGATGACACACAGAAGAGGCCACTCCGGGTTCGAAGAAACTCAGTTACGCTTTCGTGCTTAGTGAAATGTGCTGGGTCAACCGGATTGCCTCTTCGACTGATTACAAACTATAAAGTAGAAGAAATGTGCAATGAGAAACATATTGTTCATGCTACAATATTTGTTGGTCTGGCAGTAGTAACATGAATCAATATCATTGTCTGTTTTCGCTGGCTTATATTATTGCATATGAATACACAATAAGAACTGTTGAAGCACATATACAGTATTGCCAATACAAGTCGTCGTCACTGGAAGCACTGCGTTAAAGGAAAATGTGGTTTTCGGTTGAGAAAATTTCAGTCAGCTCTGCCAATCTATAAGCGCTGAAGAGATGTACAATGAAACAAACCAGAATCTGGTCCTTGTTTTTCAACTCTATACCAACTTTCCACTACACAAAGTTTGATAACAGTGTAAGAATCTACACTGAAACGTCGTCTCTATGCAATAAACAACAAAGCTCTCATTAATAAATGTTGTTATTCATGTATGACTCATTCGTGACTCACTTTTAGAATGCCGATCAAACATCGTTGATGACATCTTTTGGTCAAAATATACTTATCGACAATACACAAAATAAACGTATGTCAGTATCACCTGTGACACCTTCGGCGCGTTGAAAAAACTGGATGATTGCACAAGAATCAGCAGCTGTTTCCGATCCTGCTGTAGATGTCTAACCATTTCATCCTTGAAGGTATACAGTCCGACATCCACACACATACATACTGGAACACTACTGACCGTTCTGTCGCAGTGGTGTGCATATCCATTAAAACTGATTAAATTCGCTTTCATCGTCATAGTTGGATTGCCACACTATGTGATTTCATGCTAAATATATCCACAAGTGTTGTGAGAATGCTCGTCATATAACTGTTATTATTCAGGAACGTCTCATTTCACTGTCTGGTCTAATGAAATAGATTTGTCTCAGCTTTGCGTTTTTTCCAATTCACATGCACAGTGACAGAGTGTGAAGAAAATGTAGAGAAAGTCCTGAATTTGAAATCCGGAAAGTCATGCCAACTGTTTATACAACGAATAACAATGTAACCTTGAATTAAGCAACTTTAGCAACTGAAGTAAGCCCGATGTCAAATTAAAGCGTCCAATACTTGTAAATACAATGACAGTGATATAGAGTGTGTTCGGGATGTTATTAAATTTCCAACGCCAACGCTTGAGTGGATTGTTTCACAGGTCAGCCAAGACGACCATCAGCAATGTCGCCAGTGTATGTCTCTAATCTAAACATATACAGCAACAAAAACAAAAACTGCATCATGTGTTACTAAACATTTCAAACATAAAGAATATAGCATAGACACGGAACGAGATAATCGCCCATTTCCTATACTTGATATTCAAACAAGGAAAGGACATATGGTGTAAGCGGGTGAGTGTTTTGTAGAGTGCGGTTGAGAGGGGACGCTCAGGGCACCGTTTGCGTTTGTTGTACCCGGACCCCCTTACAGTTCCAGTGGCAAACATCTTGAATCTACTTCAAAACGGGTTGTTAGATTTCCATCACTAGAACATATTCTGGAAATGCGAATAAGTCTTGCTTGCTTCGAAGTTAATGGTTCTATACTTTGTCTCAAGTATATGTAGCTTTGTAATCAACAGGTTTATTTGACATATCACATGACGTCATATCATTGCCATGTTTACTTTATTTCGCCAGTTGTATAAACCAGACAGCTGTGGAAAACATTGTTGGCTTTGGCGTGTGCAGCAAGGCTGTTCTTACCAAGTGGTGCCAATGGGTAAGCGTCGTGAGTAAAAAATCCGCTACACAAAATCTGAGTACAAATGCTTTATTTCGAAAGTTTGGCATACGGTCTATTACATATCACTTTTTCAGCAGCACCAGTTTACAAATAACCATACAGCTGTTACTTAAATGAGGCACCTTGAATTATAAAATATTATCACCTGATACATAGGGACTAGGGAATTAAGTGACAACGTCATGATATATTTGGGTAACCTATCAAATATTCCGCAAGGCTTTGGCGATTTAGTGACATACATGTCTGCTCAAAACGTTAACAATGTGTACGTCAACAGACGTCTAATTATTATAACTCAGATTTGTAAAATACCAAACAATAGCGAAAACAGTCGCAAATCAAATCCGATAACACGATTTGTCGACAATCTGTGGGCGTAGTAGACCAAAATATGAGTAGCAAAATTATTGATTGGTAGCCAGTTGCAAGAACATGAAACTCATGAAAATGACCAGTCACTTTCTGCAGCCCAAGCAGTGACGTATGTAACCCAACTTTCAATTGACTCAGTTAAGATTTTCATCATGAAGAATAATACTTTTTCTGACTTAAACATCAATTAGAGCACATCAGTATCCTTTGCTTCGGGATTCCTCTTTTCTTCTTTCACTGTCTTTAGCCCTACAGAAAGAAAATATCGGGGCAATCAATATTTATCATTATACTTTTTGCAAAAGGAACATAACAGTACTGTATCCTCGATCCTTCTTTCTCATGAAGGCAGGTCCTTTTGCTTTCTGCCCTTACAGATTTTCTGCTTGAATTTCTGCTCTACTTTTACCCACTTGTACGTTACCATACAGTTATTCTCTTTCACATAACAAAGACCCAAGACTCATCCAAATGTTATTGCAAAATATATTAAGTATATCTGATAAGCTACTAAAGTAGCTTTCATTTGTACATATATTCTTCCATCCCATTAAACAATCAACCATTCATTTCATTATTCATAACATTCAGAGAGTAGACTATCTCTTTACCAACACATAGCTCATTATGTGAAAATAAAACATCATTAAATACCATCGATAGCCAGTTTAAGTGCTAATGTTTCAGAAAATACCACAGTTTGTGGCTTTAAATGATTTGACATTTGCGTTTGAAACCTTAAAAATGTTACTATGTTACTATCTTTAACGTATGTATCAGCTACTTTAGCATGCCTTGATCGAAAACTGGACCACCAATTGATGCTCCGGCATCGCTTTCCTGTTTGTTACGATGGTAGTTATGAAACACAATGACACTTTTAAAGAATTACACTTTGTTACACTATCACATGAACATCACTCTCAAAATCTGTCTGCTGTATGATGACTATCGCCACAAAAAAGTAGATATAGCCAAAAACCCAAGTATATTGTTTCGAACATTTAATTCCGTACTCTTTGGTAACGTATGTATCGGTTACGTAGGTATATTTTCAATGGTTTTCAGTTTCACGTTTGCAAATCTATACAGTCTACCAAACGTTATATGAGCTGTTTCACAATATTGGAAATACGTGTTGTTGGTATGCTGCTTTGCATGAAGTGGTATAAAATGAAGTAAGTATTGGTGTCGTAGCCTATGCATTGCCTGACTTCTATGTATTTCGTTTTTGACTTGGAGAGGTATGTTTTCCAATACTGAACTGTAGTTATAGAGAATACATGTCGTGATTAAACTGGTAAATGTTTTTGAGTGTAAATCATGGATTTTGTACTTACCTCAAGACAGAATGGTACGTTGATACACTGTCATCTAGAAAGACATAATATATGTATCCAAAGTTTGGTGACAACGTTTCAACGTTTTATAACTATTCCGATGTGAATGGTTCGCCTTCTTATCTTCATTTGAATGCTGCGTAATAAGTATATGTTCTTTGAAACTTAATCCGAAACCAAAAGCGGAATTTCAAAATGACAGTGTTAGTAAACCTTAGTAAATCGTCACCGACAGTAACGTATGTATCGTTTCGTCAATTTTGACTTTACCTGCATTGCCAGTATAAGGACAGAAGGACAAAGCAAGCAAACACGGTAACCTCGATCACAATATACCTGCAAAAGATGTTTTAAAAATTGTTATAAGATGGTATAGTTACCATAACAGCATTTGGGAACGTATTTACTAGATCCAAGAAGAGACAAGTACGTTGAACGTTGGGCATTCCTCAATATTCTTCAGCTGGCGTTAGTTACTGACTCAGAATTGTAAAAACTGTACATTGAAAGCATGGGTAACTGGTAATGTATAGGTTTACTGAAAATAAGTAACAAAAAGATCTTTTAATTTCCAAATGAGTCTGGAAATTTTGATAGAAACCGTGAGTGTCTTCAGCATTTCCTCACAACTATTTCGACTTCCTTTTCTGCTTGGAAAGTGACGTATTCATGAGATTTTCATTCACTTTTGCCTCTCAGTTGGGCACATTGGCTAACTGGCCGGGTCAGGTCACAGTAACACATACGGCCTGAGTCCGGGGGTATTTCCTAATCTTGTCCGCATATCATCCCTCCTTATATCATTGTATTGTAAGGAAGCCATTATCATACATGTCCTTAACAGTGCAGGAAATGGCCTGGTATTCTCTGTGACGGCCGCCGTCGTCACCATCTACACCATGTGCGACTCCCAGCTGTCGGAAACATTCCGCCTCATGCAAGCTGCAGCCCAGAGTGGCAATGGTTTTGGGGTGGATGAAGGAATGCCGTGAAGACATCGATAGCAGCTTCAACTTCACCAAAATGAGCATGGAACAACCCCAAAGAACATGCGAATATTACTGTTACTCTTGTAAAGAAATCAGTACTTTTATCCATGGGAAATAGTTTCGCAACACTCCCGACATTGCATAGTATCAAGTATATTTAATGCACAGGGGTTCATCCAAATCTCAACTTACGTAATAATCTAGACTATCAGATGACGTCATCCCCAATGTCCCTGCCAAAACCTGAAGCCTTCCCATAGATGCAAAACACTGACTCATTTTGTTGTGTTGAGAACTTTTGTCGTGTGATTTATCAAATCCGGCCATTTTCAAGATTTTAGCATACAAGTAGCAAATATCAATAACAAGCAAAACGTCAGTATCTGATCATTGATAATATCAGAAGTTGAATATGATGTTGAGGTACTGAGTTCAATTCTTGATGGAGAATCTGTTCCGGTACATATGGATTTTGTTCTGGAGCGTCGTGCAGTCGTGCTGCTGTGTGCGCTATGGACACACTCGGCCTACAGTCCGTTTGATTCCATTTGAGACCGATGAATTGCTCTCTAACACAAAATCTAATCTAATCTAAAAATTTTGCACAGTCAAATGAAATCGACAGACCAACCTGATAATGTCTCTCATAATTTGGGACACCCGAATAAAAAAGTTGCTTAACAAATTATCATCACTTTCTTGTCACCTTTCGTTATTTTGTACGAGGGGCTCCTCTTGCTGGTAGAACAGCCAGGTGGGCAAGGTGCCCGTGTGAAACTGACACGTGTGATTTGCTCGGCAAACCAGACATTCGTGATTGCAGTACCTGAAACAATGAGATTATCACACGACGCTAAGTCAATTATTTGCAAAGTATTTAACTTTTTTAAAAACGAGGGTGAAAAGGGTAGGCCTCAATATGCTCTGTCTAAGTATCGTTTACGAATTGCACGTGCTACTGGGACGACGAAAGGGAAGTTAAAAACTATTTTGAAAAACTGTACCGATTCAACCTGCACGGACACAACTGAGGGGACCGTCTCAAATTCCATACGATGTGAGAAAGTCGGTTCATTTCAACAACAGCTCGTTAGAAAAGCCATTAAGTCTCTAAGTAAACAAAATACCTTTGGCTCTCTGCGTGTTCTGCAAAATCATATGGACACAAATCATTCTTTGGTCATTTCAAAATATCAGTCATGGAAGATACTCCACAAATTTGATTTCCGTTACAAAAAAGTAGGCTCAGAAAATAGACGTGCGCTGTGCGAGAGGTCTGATTTGGACGAAACATTGGTAAATGCTTCCCATACCACAGGGACACAATGACTCGCTAGCTTCTCTTCAGAGTCCTGTGCCAGAAAATTATCACTTGGCAAGGGAGAGCGACTGATTGTGCTCCATGCAGGTTGCAAGAGTCGGGGATACCTACCTGGTTGCTCCCTAGTCTTCAAGGCAAAATCTAATGACCACCGACACTGTCATACTGAAATGAACGGGATGGTTTTCTGAAAATGGGTACAAAATCAGCTGGTACCGGCACTGCCCCCAAAAGTCTAATTGTCATGGATAACGCTCCATATCATGGCGTTCAATTACCTAATACCTAGGTCCCAACATCTAACAGTAAAAAGGGGGACATGATAGAATGGTTGCAAAACAAAGCAATATCGTATCCAGAAAAAGCAACCAAACCTGTTCTGTATAACACCATAAAGTCAAATAAAACCACACCTGTCTTTAAGGTTGATGAGTACCTTACAGAACATGGTCATTCAGTTTTGGAATTGCCACCTTGTCATTGCGATTTAAACCCAGTAGAACTCATTTGGGGTATCATGAAATCGGATGTTGGCAGGCAAAATGTAACATTCAAACTTCGGGATGTACAGACGATTGTTCAACAGTCAATAGACACCATGACGCAGGAAACATGGCAAAAGTGCGTTGAGAAAGTTGAGAATGAAATATAAGACATTATTGGGAACAAAGTGGGCTGGAACATGCCAAAATCAAGCCAGTCGTCATCAGGGTAGACTCTGACGACAGCGACACCGACAACAGCGTCTTCTGGAAGTGGCAACACTGACTCCCATTGAATATCTCAAGTGGTAACCAGATACCGGCTTTTGAGATGACCCCATCTTTACAACACACGCTTGTTGATTACCTGGCTGTTCTACCAGCAAGTGCCCCCCTCGTACAAAATAGCAAAAGATGACAACTTTTTTTTATTTGGGTTTCCCAAATTATGAGACTCAAATTATTTCAATCTCAACTCCCTGGGGAGTATACAACTCTTGCTGCCACTTGGCGCACCGAGTTTATTGAGGCTCTCTCTCATTCTAACGAGGTACCCATTCACAGCTGGGTGGACTGGGACACATAGTCACAGTACTTTGTCCAAGTTTACTGCACGTTGCTGTACCCGCAACTGGGTGTTTGCACGTATTCATATGGCCACCATCTGGTCATATACCAACGGATTCGTGGGTTCTTTTAAGTGCACAAGGCTGTATACTGTACACTAGGGGTTGTGACAACATTGAAAGAGTCTGCACACAAAGTTGACTCCAAGGTTTTCACACCCGGTCACAGGTGGGCTCGATCCCGACACCTCAACCTCGCTGGATCTCTAGCCTGGCGCCTTAGGAAGCTCGCCCACCATGCTCGCCCACCAGATAGTGAGGACGTATTTCACGGATTATATGACAGGAAAGAAACCCAGGCTAACTATTAAGTTAACACTTATCAAATATGGTGTAGTGTTCCTAAAAACAGTGATCATAAGTGTCCCTACAAACCGTGATCAAATTGAGGGTGAATCTGGGATTCGAACCACATAACCTTCTTTCACGTTCAATGGTCTGCGCGGCGAATGATATGGTCATATGCACTAGACACCCCGTGACCCAATCGGCTTATGAAGAATCACCCGGTACTTATACACGTGTAGCATCTACAGATGTCGATGACGGTGCATCATCAGTAAGAGCATCAATTTCATTTTTTAAAAAAAACAGGCAAATTCTTCGGTAACTCATTTATTCTTTCTATTGCAAGATTAACAAATACTGTTGCGTGAACAGTATGTTTCTCATTGCATATTTCTACGACAGTCCGATCTTTACCACTCCATGAGGCGACCCGGTTGACCCAGCGTATCTAGATACTGAGCAGGCTCTACTGACCACACTGGACAGTAGACAAAAGTAGAACTGGGATTCTTCTAACCGGAAGGGGCTCTTTCTCAGTGCTATCTGCAGGTCAAACAGAAAGCACGTTGTTGTGACGTCAACACAGCCGTGATGACGTGTACACTACGTAGAGACGTAATGGAGATAAAGCCATGGAAGAAAAGTCAACAGTTTATGGGTTGAAATCTTTGTAGAAAATGATTGAGCTGACAATGGATCCATCTTTCATCTTGCCACCCATGGGAAGACAACCAACCTGGGTGAATCCGCCAACATTCTCGATGATTTTGATCATGGCACGGTTGTTGCTGAAAGTGTCCACATACATTCCAACAAAGTTCAAATCTTGAGCAAAGTCCACACACATCTGGAGGCAAAACTCGCCGATTTTCTTGCCTCTCTCTGACTTCTTAACAATGATGAAGGGGTCGGCAACGCTGTTGCAGCCACGGTAATACTTGCTGATGGCCAACATGAACGCAGCAACCATTTCACCAGTGTCCTTGCTCATTATGGCGAAGTTGAAGCTGCCATCGATGTCTTCACGGAATTCCTTCTCTGAAGAGTATTCATCCACTCCAAAACCATTGCCACTCTGGGCTGCAGCTTGGATGAGGCCGAATGTTTCCGACAGTTGGGAGTCACTCATGGTGTCGATGATGACGAGGCGGCCGTCGGGGAGGGTGGTGGTGTGAGGGACGACGCCAGGAAGGCGCCTGACTTTGTCGACTTTGTCGTTTATCAGCATGATGGAGTTCTGAAAAACAGAATTAAGGATATTTAGTACAATATTAAATAGACATTCAATTCAATAAAGCAACAAAATATAATAAGATGCAAACACTCAATGATTTAAATACAATATATCCTCGCTTGTTTTTTTTTAATATTGATACAACCGTATCAAATGAACAACCCCGAGCTGGACTACCGCTTGTATCATTAGGACACAATCACATACATAGCGGTATAACGGCAACAGCTACGGGAAGATCAACACTCGCGGGGCATACCGAAAGTGGACAAACCTGCAGGCCCTATGCGTTATGTGTGACTGTAACCTGACCTGGCCAATTAACCAATCTGCCCAATTGAGAGGCAATTGTGAATGAAATCTCAAGAAAACGACACTTCTCAAGCAGAAAAGGAAGTCGGGAGAGTTGTGAAGGAAATGCTTAACGCGCTCTCAGTTTTTGTGGACAATTTCCGGAGTTAAAATGATCACAGTAATTGAAAATTAGAAGATATTGTAAATCATTTAAAATGAGCCTGCACAGGTTACATTGTTCAAAGCTTCTACAATTTTGGGTCAGGAAATATCCCTAGGTACATCTCTCGATCGGGATCTTTCTAGAAATTCCATGATAGTGCAATGACTTTCTAACAGTGATTCATACACACACGCTTATGATACAGATGCATTCATACAGTCGAGATTTTCTAAATAGATGGAAGAGATTTTGTTAGTTCTCATATTAATATATTTTAAAATGGTTGAGCCTCAAGGCATCATCCTTGATGGGTCAGTCTTGCACCTTTTATCGAGAGTGGCAGACGACAGACAGTGATTCAGGCCAGCCGTTGCTGTTGCGTCATGCGTGACTCATTGAGACTAAACTCAGACACTGCTAATGGACTAATATGGACATGCAGCATTGTCTTTATCACCACGGAAGCCAGTGTCAATTTCTCAAGTAAAATCTAATGAAAAGAAAGTACAACGTGTTCATAGTAAGAAAGAAGGGCTAATAAATTTCAAATTGTCGGCCATATTTTGGATACGATGCCTGTCGATTAACGGTATATGCTTTAATTAAAAAGCAAATTAAACGATAACAGCTGTGCATATTGGTAAACACTGATTTTATTGTATACGGGTTCACGGATAACTGCTACTCGGTGCTATGTGTCCGCATGTCGAATGCATGCCACGTTATTGATTGGGACGTGGATATAACGGGCGCTGACTAATACACCCTACTGACTTCCATCAAAGCGGCGAAGCATATCAATGCGCGCCCCCCGCAAGCTACGGACAATACAGAATATCAGGCATGTAGCCAAATGTATCCTTGGCAGTCAACTGACAAAAACAACCAGGTCAAACGTGTGGCGAACGGGTCACATGTTGACCACATGCTGTTTTAAATGTGTATGGTCCATTGCGCTGCTATATTCACCACAGACTTCAGGTACGCTTCATATTCATCAACACGCAATCCCGGAGTAAGTCAAGGGTGAAGAAACACAATTTCCTCTCAAATAATAAATATTGAACTAAGCTATTTCAATATGAGAGTGAATTTCCGCTTTAACTTCAAAGCGATTGTGCCTTGATTGCATGGGGAAAATATCAACATTTACATGCGTAATGTAAACATACACACATGATGCAATAATGGTAGATATACTTACCTATAAGAGGTCTGTAGTCTGTCGATAATCCACTGTATGTACTTGAGTACACTGTCAGATGAATGAACTCAGTGAGACTGTAGGAAGGTTTTTCGTCTCAGGTGTTTCTAATCTCTCTCGCGGTCAGGAGAGAAATGTGACGAAATCCTGGACCGCCTGCTCTTTTATACACGGACCGGTAAACAGGTCGGAATGTCAGGGGTCAATCTCAGAACGAGGCTGGATACGCGACACAATCAACACTCGTCTGAGCTGACATCTACAAAAGACGAAATGCAGTAAACATGCTTCTCGTGGGGCGTCATGCGAAATTTGCCGCATTGTCAAACAAACCTGCTATTTGCCAAACCAAATACCCTTGTGACAAAACATCTCAAAATATCGCCTTGTTTATGATCCGTGTCTGGGGATTCCCCGTAGACGATCCACGCGTCGAGCAGTCATGTGGACAACAGCAGTGCGAGATTTAACCACTGCGTCAGTTCACTTAGACTTTCTCGCACAGCGTAAAGGGAGAGCGTTGTGACTTGCTTCTTCAGCAATAGCAAAACTTTCGTTATAAATGGACTTGTAATATGCAATATGACCAGCTATGCATGAAGTGAAATATTACATGGTTGAATCTAAATAAAATGTTATTGAGGGGATTGCAAAGGATGTTTAATGTAAGCCATCAACGGTAAAAGTTACAGAAACCATGTTCTAGTGAGAGATGCGAGTACTATTTCACGCCGGGTTTTACAGTATTACAGGAAAAAAATATCACGACAGGCGACACCAGAAATGAACTCCGCGTACCGATTACATCGCTTGCAGCCATATTAGGCTATAGCAATATGACAACAGTTGACACCAGAAAAAAGGGCTTCGCGCACTGTACCCATGTGGGAATTGTACCCAGGACTTCGACATGATGAACGAACGCTTGAACCGTTAAGGCTCCTCGAAGCCGCTGTCAAAGCCTTGAGAGTACATGGGTGCAATGTGTGATGTTCATTTTTGGTGTCCCCAAGCATTTGTGTTTGCCGGGCCTTAGGTAGACCATGGTGGGTTGGGGGAGACGAATGGCATCTAAGTATTGACATGAGATTCTTTTCACGTTGATAGTGACCCCCTCATTAAGAAACGTCAGCTACGACCCTAAGAATGGACTTAAAACGTTCGTAGGACTACGAACGTTTCGAGAATAGCTAGTCTGGCTTGTTATTGTCAGGTGTGGGGTAACCTTGTTTGGGCATGAAAATACATCAAAATGATCCACTAGCTCACCATTCGTGATATAAAAATGCATCAGATTCAGTTAGTGTATCATGACGATTTTTGGGATTCTAAGGGTTGGACACCGAAATGGTGTGTGTTTGAGTGACCTTCACTCGTCATCCGTGAAATCTGCTTCAGTGTGTATTGAACCATACCATGTGTTTGTACGACATGTATAAAACAGCTTACGATCATATGAGCAACGACGAATTATTGAGTATGTTATTGTCTAAATTGAGGGCAAGGCCGTTCACCACAAAGCTTGTAACATTATGGCCAACTTGCATTGCCTTAAACATGAGCGGTTCCATCGACTAAGCGTCAAAAACTTTCTGTTTAGCGTCACAATTTCTGTATCATCAGCACGTATTTACGAATTACTATGAAGCAGAGATCAAGCCAGGTGTTCGCGATTTCCCGACTCATGGTATGCACTGGTTACAAACGCACACAAGGACAGGTCAGTGTATTCACCAGAGAAACAGGGATTTGTGTACAAGTAAGCAATGGGAAGTACATCGGATATAAAGCTGTTTGGTCTTGAACTCTTGTTCACCTGAAAAACGGGGACTTGTGTACTAGGAGAGACAAGGGAGTACATGAGATATATAGCTGTTTGGTCCTGAATGCGGAGAACCTTGCTTGAACCAGTTTACAGGTGTCAAACGCTGGATGTGTTTGAATTTTACTCGAGATTAAGTTATCCTTCTTGTCATGAAGTTTTCTTGATTCTTGTCAAGTTGAACATATTAAATAGATCTTATCGTGAGAGAAATGGGTTCTTCTACTGATGTCTTTCTTCAGTTTCAGATCGGTACATCAGTGAAAGGAATCTGGTGTATGAGCACATAGATGCAAACGAATTGATGAAGGTTATCCATACACCTGACATTGAAATCACAGTCTGCTCCCAGGGCTTGGTCTATGGTGTGACTGATGACTGACGTACACGACTGTATTGATTGTGGACATATACAAACATATAGGAGATGTTATTCCATTCACAATGTGCCACTGTCACGTAATTACGTTTCAAATATACATTTTTGACAAGAGACGTCTGTCATATCAGGAACGGCTACCTGCAGTTGGCCTGTTGGAAGACTGAGCATTGTGTCACGAAACGATATAGACGATAGGGTGATAACGTGGATGACTAATATCGATCTGGTCAACCAAGACCACAAGGACAACTGGTGTACATGACTGTTTCATCAGAACGAATGTGTTGCGTAACTGTGGTCAAGGTGCCTCTGAAATGTGAAATGAGCTCGCAGATGGAACCTGTATGGCCGACGTCCACGTGTTGTCCTTCAATTGATGGACCGTCACATTAATGACAGCGGTAGCTCTGAACCATTCTTTTTGGGCAAACGTTTTACTTTAAGTTTTACTTTGGACAGCGTGTGACGTAGACGGAAGGGACGTCGTGAAGCCTGTAACGTTAGGCAGGACGTGTTTGGGGTGCTTCAGTATTGGAGTGGGGAGGGATCAGTGTGACTGAGTGAACACCTTTAAAATGTTATATATTGGTGTGTCATTGGGGTGTACTAGCGTGGCGACATCCTGAGGGCACATACGGTGCCACTTGCCCGCCGACATGGATTCTGTAGTTCAAAATTACATCACAAAAGCAGACACGGCTTGTCCACACGTGACGTAACGTCAGCAAGATAACATTCGGCTGACCCGTCTAAGGAATCGGGACTGTGAGTTTCACTGCTTGGATCATTCCTGGCATACGTCTAGTCAGTTCCAAGACTGTACGGAATCATTTCGTCTGACCCCGACGGCCTGCAGTACCTCCACGTTTTCTCCAGTGTATTCCGACGGTACGGTACAGAAGACAAGCTTGGGATGGCAGGTTTTTCGGACGAGTCGAGAATTCATCTGGACAGCTCAGAAGACAGGGCAATGGAGTACAGGCGGCGAGGTGTACAGGCGGCGAGGTGTATAGACGGCGAGGTGTACAGGCGGCGAGGTGTACAGGCGGTGAGGTGTATGGACGGCGAGGTGTATAGACGGCGAGGTGTACAGGCGGCGAGGTGTACAGTCGGCGAGGTGAGTGAGTGAGTGAGTGAGTTTAGTTTTACGTCGCACTTAGCAATATTCCAGCTATATGGTGACGGTCTGTACATAATCGAGTCTGGACCAGACAATCCAGTGATCAACAACATGAGCATCGATCTGTGCAATTGGGAACCGATGACATGTGTCAACCAAGTCAGCTAGTCTGACCACCCGATCCCGTTAGTCGCCTCTTACGACAAGCATAGTCACCTTTTATGGCAAGCATGGGTTGCTGAAGGCCTATTCTACCCCGGGACCTTCACGGGTCGTCGGCGAGGTGAACGGTATGCTGACGCGTACGTTGTTCATCGTCGACAGTTCGATGGATGCAGCGTTTTAGCATGGGAAGCATCGCAGCTCAACGTGTCAATTTCAGTGGAAATCGAACAGGTCTGCGATACAGGAATGTCATCATTGGGCCGTTTGTGCAGTCGTTCATTCAAGGACACACTCCTCAGCAAGATGCCCTTCCACATGTCGCTCGTGTTGTGAGAGATATTGTGAGACAGCAGGAATAATGGTATACCCCAGGCCATCTTTCTTCCTTACCTGTCCCCTTTCGAGCACGCGTGGGATGAAATGGAGAGACGTTTACGTCGTCCAGAATCAGTCATTCACGTTAATTGAATATGGACAAGAGTTGGTTTGGACATGGAACAACATCCTCTAAGCGTTCATCAATCGCTCATAGTGTCCTTTATGCGTCGTCGTTGTCAAGCCTGCATCAAAGCCGACACAACACAGTAAACTGTATTTGTTAACTAATTTGAGTTTTTACACCACATTCCTTCAAGAGCTTGGCAAATGCTGAAGGGTTAAATCATACTGCGATAATATCCTGTTAAAACTTAAACAGTGACTGAGAAAAACACCACAAACCATTTTATTGACTTTTTGCTTTACAAAATGGCATAAAATTAAATAATGCACAGTGACCTTATCCCAGCAGTGACCTCATCCTGAACTGGATTCGCCAGAAGCATAACACGTTTATATTGTACTCCGTATTTATCAAGACCTTTAAAGACACCAGGTGTTATTCATATTGAAGAAGAAGAACAATTTTAGAACGAGCATGCCATGAGCATCTGTATTATTTCTACAAGGTAATCCAACAACATACAACATTCTAGTCTAAAAGAACTTATCAAACAAACCTCGTTTTTTATACTGCTCCTGGTGCTCTCTCTGTCTCTCTCTGTCTCTCTCTCTCTCTCTCTCTCTCTCGATATCGAGTTGATAGAATGGATGATTGGACATACGACGTTTATAGGGAACTCACAGTGTAAGGGGTGATAAAAATCAGTTACTTATATGTTTCTGCTACCGTGTGGATCAGAATGAAGGACTGTATATGGAGAGATTCGGAGTTTTGTTCCCATGACCCATGTGGATGACCCATGTCTCTCTCTCTCGCTCTCTCGCTCTCTCGCTCTCTCTCTCTCTCTCTCTCTCTCTCGCTCTCGCTCTCTCTCTTCCCAGCAGACGTCATTGATTTACATAACGTGGATGTAATGTAATCCTTGGTGATTTCGGTATCATGTTTGACTTTGTACTCCCTCCATAGACGTGATCGGGGCTCTGGTCAATGTCAGTCCTCGTTACCGCCCGACGGTGGCGGATCGGTAATGATATGAGGTTGCATTACTATGACTTAACTTCAGATCGTCAACGGATCATCAGTGTTCACCTCCCGCAGCAAAAGATCCATAAAACGTTGGCTGGTTGGTTGGTTGGTTGATTGACTGACTGGCGGAATGGTTGGTTGGCTTGTTGATTATATTCAGCAATATTCGAGCTGTACGACGGTGGTCTGTAAATAATCGAGTCTGCATCAGACAATCCAGTGACCAACAACATGGGCATCCATCTACGCAGTTGGGATGTGATGACGTGTGTCAATCAAGGCACCGAGCTAAACCATATATCTGATCACGTTAGTCGCTTCTTATAACAAGCATGGACTGCCATGGACCAATTCTATTCCGGATCTTCAGAGGTCCTACAGAAAACCTACACTGAGCCCCAGACCTCCACACAACTGTAATTGTAATTTGACTTGAATCATGACTAAGGCCATTAACATTTAAATTGTCAGAAAATAGAGCGAAAGCAATTCCGTGGTTTGTATGTTCAAAATGAAAATAAAAAATTGCCTTTCAAACAACTTAACACAGAATTCTGATCATGATTCCGTATCGACAGGTTTCTCTTTTCTAATAATAAACCTATTATCTCATCTTGTGACCTGACATACATCGTATGTCTACACGTGTTATCGCCACAGTCAACCTTCCCAGATCACATGACGCGATAAATATTCAAAAGTAAGACACAAATGTTTGAGTTCCTTATGTACCGTAAAAGGACAGCGAAGGTAGTGACACATATCACATTTGTTGATTCGGACACAGCATCTCATTACTGATAACACAGGAGGTATTTCTCTGTCCGAACATCTTCATTCAGCAACACCTTCAATAGTCCAGTCCGTAATGACGCAACCCCTAAATACACGTATAGACCCTTTATTCAAGCGTATGTGTGCATGTAGAATGGATCTTAACTTTTTGTTGTGTGGGTTCTTCCAAGAATGGTGAAATGCAGAAGGTGTATGCCGGTGGGCAATATTAAAGCTGGTTAGAGAGAAACGACATAATAGATACCATGGTCAGACGACACCAGTGGAGAGAAAAGACTTTTGACTCGCGTTGCCTATCTCCCACCATGTAATCGTCTCGTTCAATACATTAATTCCAAACACACTCGTATCACGATCTATAGATAATATGTGTCCTCTTCACAGAGACTGTTTTAATCCAACTCTGAAGGTCAGTTTTGAAACTTACAGGCTACAGTTAACTGTATACCACTCCTTGCAAGGGGCCCATCACACATGTTTTCAAAACGTGAAATCGCACTGAAGTCAGCAGTCAAGTCCCACCTTCTAATTACAACAGAAACAAATGCAGTATTTTTTTTAATTTCAACCTTCGTTTAATAAATCTAATATTTGAAAGATTTCTTTTTAGATCACAATGTCTTTCAAATTTTTTTCTTTCTTTTTTTTTAAACTTGTGGAGTTCGAGGATAAGTTGAAGATCTACCAGCCGTGCAAAATAGACATCAGAGTGCCGTAGATCCCCATTTTGATTGACTGTATTGATATCGTAAGATTAAATGGGTATGCAATAAAATACTTTGCCTACCACATTCTCTTGGCCTTAGCACAATGCTTTCATCGAGCCTGGTTGCAAAGGTAAAGGTCCTGGCAAAAATACCTCTTAGCTGGAAGACGTTAGTGACTCTTTCATTAGCAATGCCATCACGTTGAGCATTGTGCTGCAAACGTTATAGAAGAAATCGGCAAGCTATATGACTAGTAAAGCCTAGAGAATCCCTCTAAGCCGCACGGTGTGTGAGTGTTAATGGAACGGGATGGGCAGATGAGTTGTATTGTGCTTCAGGCAGTTGTTGTGCTACAGATGCTGCACGTTCCATCGCCTCGTGCGGCATGAAACATTTACAACCCGTGTCGCAAAACATCATTACACTTTACATTCACAACATTCCTTATTGATGCCGCCCCATGTAGTATTTCCAACTGTCAAGTCGTATGGTGAAAGGCAGATTCTTCAAACCCTCAGAAGTGGGAATGATAACAGCGTACGTGCGTGCGTGCGGTCGTGTTGTTCGTAGTTGTTCGTCGCATTGCACAATTTTGAGTAACATATGTTAGATTTGGAATTACGCCTTCTGAGACCCTGTGTGTAATCATAGCATCGCAGTAATTTAAACGTGACAGACATAGTTGAGGGGGTAGGTATTTACCGCTCTGAAAAATCTCTCAAACACCTATGTGGTACTAACCATCAGCTGTGAATAATCTGCGCAAATCTAGCATTCGAACAGACAATCATTTGATCCTGTCACAATCAAGGGGCATAACTTTCACAGCGACTTCTGCGTCTCTTTTTATGAAAGGGACACACTTTGAATGTTTTCCGTGTACAAGCGAGATATTTTATGGATCAGTTTATTTAAGATTTCACTGACCGAACATGTTACACGAGGTCGGTACGTGCTGTGAATTAAGTTGACAGGGTCTACATTTTATTGTGAGATAGGCATTGCCTTGCAACTGTGTCGAAGGTTGTTTAAGAAGATGCTTCAAAACTAAACTCTTAAAAAGAATACCTGAAAGGTTTTCGACAGAAATCATGATCATTTCGTATAAGCAGGGTTTGCATCCTTGGCGATATTTCAATGTTTCTATCAGTTTCATATTGATTAGCAGTGTGAGAGTCTTTGTGCTTATATGGAAACGTTGTTTATATGGGCCAAACCAGAAGCCTGTCACCTAGTAATCTGTTTTCATATGCGTTTATTAATTAATAATAATATACACCTGGAAATTAATCAAGCAACACCCCAATTTTTTCTATTGGAGCAACTTTGAAGTGTTCTGACAATCAAAATATGCCGGGTTGATATAGTTTGACACTTTTTTATTCAACAGACGATCTCTGACAAACAACTTAAAGGGAAAAAGTATCAAGACTTTGCTTTATTGCAACGAAATCCAAATTCTTAAAACTGTCTTAAATTCATGAAAAAATGGACACAATTTACTATTCATCCACAGACGTTGTTGTCAGGTGTATTAACACAAATGTCACATGGAAAGAAAGAACAGTCATCTGAGAGTCTGCACACCGACTTTCATCAATATCTAGTGTGTCCTCCCTGCGCACGCACCACCGATTCCAGACGCCTCCTCATTCCTTGGATGAGTCTCCGGATCTGATTCTGGGGGATCCTGTTCCACTCCTCATGCAGGGCAGCCGTCAATTCGTTGAGATTATGGACTGGTGGGTCTCTCTGCCTCACACGACGGCCAATAAAGTCCCACAAATGTTCAATGGGGTTGAGGTCAGGGCTCATGGCAGGCCATGGAATTCTGTCAATTGCATTTTGCCGCAAAAAATCATTTACAGCATGCGCCCTGTGAGGTCTAGCATTGTCGTCCATAAATATGGGTCTCGTTGCCAGAGGATGGTTCTCAAAATGAGGTACCACAGCCCTGTCAAGAACCTCCTGTTGGTAACGAACACCGTTAAGGTTGCCACGGATGGTAATGATATCCAACTTGCAGTTCATGGAAATGCACCCCCATACCATAACGGAACCTCCCCCAAAGGCCACAGTCTCCTGGATGTTCCGTGGAGCCATTGCTGTGTTCCTCTGCCTCCAGACCCGAGTACGACCGTCCACCATGTGCAGCAAGAACCGGCTCTCATCTGAGAAATGGACCTTCCTCCAAGAGGCAATGTTCCAGTGCAAACGGTCATTACACCAGGCCAGTCGGGCTGCCTTATGGGCTGGAGACAGTCTGGGTCGCTTGATTGGCCTCCTTGCCCGGTATCCTGCAGCTTTCAGACGATTCCGAACAGTCCTGTTCGAGATGGGTCTCCCTGGAAGCCACTCCTGTCTCAACCGAGAGCTCGAGTCGAAGGACCTGCGCCGTACAAGTCTCAGTAAAGCTCTGTCCTCCCGGACTGTGGTCTTCCTGGGTCTTCCTGGTCTAGGCAGGTCTTTAACTTCATTAGTGGCCCGGTATTTTTTCAAAAGTTTTGAAATTATGGAATGATGTCGTCCGATTTGAGTCCCGATTTGTCTTAGAGACATACCAGCATTCCTCATGCCGATTATTTGCCAACGAGTGGCCTCTGATAATTTCCTACGTGCCATGACATTGAAATGAATGAAAAACCGAATGCAATCGACAACCTGCGCTTGTAAACACCCCAGGGAAAAAGTGCATTTTTCGAAAGTTGAGGTTAAAGCAATGCACGTGCGCTGTGCAAGCTTCACGCGCGTCATATCAACCCATGAAAAGCTCATGCTGTATGTCAATACATCAAAATTGAATAATCAATCATCAAAATTACTTCGTTAAACTTTGTTAAGTTTTTATGTGTCTTTGAATTTGGTGTTGCTTAATTAATTTCCATATGTATATTATACTCGTCATTTATTACTATGTGTGAAATTGCTTCTATGTATGAAATTGCTTCTGCCTCACTCTTTGTTTGAAGTATATACAGCAAGTTGTTTTCTAAGGTTAGGACATTTTATTGTTTAGTAGTCGAACTTTTGTGACCTATATGAGTTCACCGGCGTCATGGCTACAGCTGTTGGCTTGTGTCCACTGTCTACCGTATATTTAGAAATATGGGAACAATAGTGAGGTCAATGTCCAAGTCTGACCAACATACAATAAATGTGTCGACATGTCACCATTCTCCTTATCGTTGATGTGAGCTGAAAGAAGCATGTGATCAATGTGTTTGTGTAGGCCAGTAATGTGACTCATATCGGTAGTGTTCCTTGAGATGTCAGACAGTGGAACGTAGGAGATTCTCAAAGAAAATGTAGGGCAGCACAATATATATATATATATATATATATATATATATATATATATATATATATATATATATATATATATACATACATACATACATACATACATACATACATACATACATACATACATACATACATACATACATACATACATACATACATACATACATACATACAAATTGCAATGGCGTGATAAGAAGCACAAAACGGTCGGATTTGGAGAAAGTCGTCTCGCAGCTGAACCCCTCTGTTCTCGTCCATCAGAAGATATCATGGCTACTGGACCTAAACCTTAATAGGTTTTAGAGATATATTTACAGCAAAGCACCAACTGGCACCCCTGATGTACTTCTAATTTTAAACTCTGAGGCTTAAATTTGCAACATTGACGTATATGAGTTAGTTTTCAAAGATAGGGTTACTTGTTTATTGAGGGTATGGATATAGTTCTTCGTTTATTTGTGCTGAGGTTGTACAACATGACCTGTCGTCTATATATATTGGAGACATACTTTGTTGGAAGTTAGGTTTGCTGTTACTAACCAAGTGAAAAAAACAGTGTTATCAAGCGACCGTAACCAACGCGTCATGTTTCAGGCGTGACGTCATAGGCAATATCCAGTGTCGGTGTGTGCAATGACACGTGTGTGGTATTTTCTATTTTAAGTAGAATTATGCGAATAAATGCGTTGGTGAACGTAAGTAAGTCATTTCTCATCCTCATCATATATTTACGACATATTCATTTATTCATCCTTATTATATATTCATGTTCAAATCCCTTGTCAGAAAGAGGCCACAGTGCAGTGATTTTCTGGAATTGTGAGGTACCTATTGCTATTTCTATGAGTTTGTGGTCAAGGGATAGTTGCCCGATGCTTTACATGTGTTTATGTCACTCACCAGTAGGTCTACACAAATGTGGGTTCGTATCTGATGTCAAAACACCAATTTTATCAGTTGACATCATTATATCGGACGGTGGCCACGTGTCCATCACAAGTCCACTAACGTTCAATATATGGTCAAGTTAGCACCGATCTTGCGACGGCTCATCCCTGTGTAATGTATACCACTAATCTGTCACCGTGTATGTCCAGGAAGTCTACGTCTTGCATTGTCAAGAAATATTCGTTTCTTGTATTGCCATATTTAATAACAGGTCACAAAACCACAGTGTCCATACTGTATTTATGAACTTTTGCAACAAGATCGTGTTCGCAGCACGTGAATAAGCAACTCTTAGATTTGAAATATCGTGTCCACCAAGTACACTAAAGCATGATCGCCTACTGGGACCACAAGTTTGCAAATTGCCCTTTGGTTCAGGTGGAGCTTCATGCATGAACGTTCACAGCACTATCACTTATATCCGAAAGAAGAAACTTTAAAGGCATGAACAATCTCAGTCCCACCAAAGATGGTCGCAGGAGCATGATGACTCCTAACTGTTTATTATACACTACTCCAAATTTCATACGGATATTATAAGCGTCAGGAGTATAAATATGTATGGTTGTCTGCAGGCTACAAAAGACACCCTAAGAGTCGTATCAGAATGATCAAAATAACACATAGTTTTGTCTCCCGTGTGAGCTGATACTGCATCCTTATGAGGGCTGTGTGGCTTTTCTCACGCATGCATTTGTGGGAAGGCAGGCCACATGTTGTCCATGCTCACAAACACAGGTGAAGTGAAGGGAGGTATGCTACAAAGATTACTAAGTACTTAGTACTAAGTTACTAAGTTCAGTTCAATGACTCATCACAAACAGCCGTTGTTTAAGCTATACAATACGTACTATGATACTGAAACTGTGCTCGATAGCACGTCCTTGTGTTTTCTTTCGTAAGCATTGCTTGACATTGAACTGAACTGCATCAAGTCCGTGTTTCATGTCAGTTCCAGGGTTTCATATGACATTAAATGTTTTCAACAATCTGTCTGGTCATTGTTGACAACGACTCCTTCGAGACCTACCCTCCCGTGAAGTCATTTGTCTATTTATATATGTTGTGTTTACTCCATTGACCATAAACCAACACGTCCACCATAATGAAAGTAATATCACTTGTATTTTTCCACGAAGACGTTTTCCCCAAGGAGTGCAGCCCATCCCCAGATCAGGGTGACTTAATACCCACAGCTGCTTGGCCCGGAACAGTGTTTGATTACGAAGGTCCCCAAAGTGAAACTACAGATAACCTACTTCTTTTGAAAATGCCTTTTGTGAGTGATAATATAATGCCTGTTTGACTCAACCCATGAATAACAGCATAGCACACAATACATGTGAGCGACAGCTTCTAAGAAATTCCAGTATCACAGGTGAAATCTGGTGTAAAGGAACTCGTTATTTAGGACTAAGGGGGCAGTGAAGCTTGAAGCTCGTTGGCGTTGGTTTTAACATTTTGTTTATGTATCAACTCGACTTGGTGGAAAATAACAGCACAAACACCTTTAATTTGAGATATTATGGTTAGTCTGTCATACAGACCCCGAAGCAAATATATCCAAGAAAGCCCACTCAAGTCTGAAATGTGGCAAGTCTGGAAATGAAGGACGTCTCAGGGCTTCCTTTCAATATATATACATTTTATTTTTTACTATGAGTTTTTTTCTGTAAAACATATGTTCATTTCAGAGACTGGATGTAAGTATGATAGTGCACCCATCTGCTAATTGCCTGCTTTGCTCTTGAAAATTGAGAAGAACAAAGAGATAGGCCCATCGTCCGACATATGAGGATGTTTCAGCTGTACGGAAGAAATTAGTCACTCTCCAACTTCTCCCGTCCCGAGCCCCCATAACCAACCAACAATCCCTGTGGTGTTGGTAGTCGTGTTGATTTTGATAGTGAGGTTGCTCTTGGTAGTCGTGTTGATGGTTGTAGTGGCGTTGATGTTGGTAGTTGCGCTGATGGTTGTAGTGGCCTTGGTGTTGGTAGTAATGTTGATGGTTGTAGTGGCCTTGGTGTTGGTAGTAATGTTGATGGTTGAAGTGGCGTGGTGTTGGTAGTCGTGTTCATGGTGGTAGTGACCTTGGTGCTGGTAGTCGTGTTGATGGTGGTAGTGACCTTGGTGCTGGTAGTTGCGCTGATGGTTGTAGTGGCCTTGGTGTTGGTAGTCGTGTTGATGGTGGTAGTGACCTTGGTGTTGGTAGTCGTGTTGATGGTTGTAGTGGCGTGATGTTGGTAGTCGTGTTGATTTTGGAGGTGACCTTGGTGTTGGTAGTCGTGTTCATGGTGGTAGTGACCTTGGTGTTGGTAGTCGTGTTGATGGTTGTTGTGGCCTTGGTGTTGGTAGTCGTGTTGGTGGTTGTAGTGACCTTGGTGTTGGTAGTCGTGTTGATGGTTGTAGTGACCTTGGTGTCGGTAGTCGTGTTGATGGTGGTAGTGACCTTGGTGTTGGTAGTCGTGTTGATGGTTGTAGTGGCGTTGGTTTTGGTAGTCGTGTTGATGGTGGTAGTGACCTTGGTGCTGGTAGTCGTGTTGATGGTTGTTGTGGCCTTGGTGTTGGTAGTCGTGTTGGTGGTTGTAGTGACCTTGGTGTTGGTAGTCGTGTTGATGGTTGTAGTGACCTTGGTGTCGGTAGTCGTGTTGATGGTGGTAGTGACCTTGGTGTTGGTAGTCGTGTTGATGGTTGTAGTGACCTTGGTGTTGGTAGTCGTGTTGGTGGTTGTAGTGACCTTGGTGTTGGTAGTCGTGTTGATGGTTGTAGTGACCTTGGTGTCGGTAGTCGTGTTGGTGGTTGTAGTGACCTTGGTGTTGATAGTCGTGTTGATGGTTGTAGTGGCGTTGGTGTTGGTAGTCGTGTTGATGGTGGTAGTGACCTTGGTGTTGGTAGTCGTGTTGATGGTTGTAGTGACCTTGGTGTCGGTAGTCGTGTTGATGGTGGTAGTGACCTTGGTGTTGGTAGTCGTGTTGATGGTGGTAGTGACCTTGGTGTTGGTAGTCGTGTTGATGGTGGTAGTGACCTTGGTGTTGGTAGTCGTGTTGATGGTTGTAGTGGCGTTGGTGTTGGTAGTCGTGTTGATGGTGGTAGTGACCTTAGTGGCGTTGGTGTTGGTAGTCGTGTTGATGGTGGTAGTGACCTTGGTGTCGGTAGTCGTGTTGATGGTGGTAGTGACCTTGGTGTTGGTAGTCGTGTTGATGGTTGTAGTGACCTTGGTGTTGGTAGTCGTGTTGATGGTGGTAGTGACCTTGGTGTTGGTAGTCGTGTTGATGGTGGTAGTGGCGTTGGTGTCGGTAGTCGTGTTGATGGTGGTAGTGACCTTGGTGTTGGTAGTCGTGTTGATGGTTGTAGTGGCGTTGGTGTTGGTAGTCGTGTTGATGGTGGTAGTGACCTTGGTGTTGGTAGTCGTGTTGATGGTTGTAGTGGCGTTGGTGTTGGTAGTCGTGTTGATGGTGGTAGTGACCGTGGTGTTGGTAGTCGTGCTCATGGTGGTAGTGGCGTTGTTGTATGTAGCCGAGGTGGTGATAATTGTGCTGATGGTGGTACTTGTAATGTGGTGTTTTCGCACTAGTCGGACTCACAGTTCATGAACCAATTTTATTTACAACCTAGTACTTACAACCTACCCTTCTCTGTAATGCTAAAGCTCTAATTGAAGCAAGTCCAGATTTTCCCAGGTTCTGAATCTCTGGACTTCCTCGGGTTCCTTGTAAATTTGAATGTGTTTTTTCCAGTCAAAATGAAATATATATTATAGCCTCAATCAAGTCTAAGCATTGTGTACAGTTCCGTCCTCTGAGTGGTATGACCACCTGGCTTGCACCGTCATTCACTGATATGGCTACAGGAAAACAAGAAATAATTGTCAACAGACAACAGAGACATTGTTCATCACGGCAAATGACACATATCGGTATTTCCTATTGCGTATACAGAAAACATCTGCCATATCTTGATTGTCGTACCATTTTAACAGTATTATTATTGTGTAGATTCATTGCATTGTCATTCACTTGTTCTGACATAGCCTCATCCCAGGAATAATCTGTGTACAGTAACATTAATTAAAGAAACGTGGCAATGGTTAATCAGGACCATTTCTATGGGAATCATGAGGTGTCAATGTGTACCCGTTAGGGCATGTCGTGGAGTGTAGTCATCACAAATCAGATTAATCTAAGCAGCGTTCATATCATGAATCCAGTGTTTCTTAATTTTGTTTGATCGGCTTTCTTGACGCTGACGAATCCAAACATGAAGCATACAGCTTCGTGCACGACAACTTGTTTATTGCCTAGATGTTTAGGTGTAGATTCATAAAGTTGGATGCTTTATTCATGACACCCGAGAGTTTCTAACAGTCGCGTGACGATTCATCGACACGCATCGAAGCGCCGTTAGAGTGAATCGATACAAAGTTTTTCATTGTCGCGCACCCCGATACGATGCTCCAAATGGACCACGATACATCGATGTTTATTTTGAATATTGCCGAATCATTATATCTGCCAAGAAATACTACTTTTCATTGCTGCTGAAAATGCATGCATACTTATTTTCCCTTTATATGTTTCTAGGAAACTCTTGCGTCATAAAACTGTGTTAAAAGTTGTACAAACTTACTTATCTCATTTCCGAATGAAAAGCTGACGGAATTTGACCAATAAAACTGATTTTGTTTTGATCATATGGTGTTTCATATTTGGTGTTTGAATTATAGATTTAAGTATCGTGACGTGCACATCGTATCGTCACTTGGGATTCGTATCGTATCTCAGCTCGTCGGTACTAAAATGTTAGCATCGCAGGTTGTATGCCCGTACCAACGCTAGTTTCTGACTTGTTTCTGACTAGAGCCCTGCTGCAAGATGAAGCAATCGGAACACAATTTCATGTGGCATCACCTTAGGTGACGTTGTTCAAAATTGTCTCTTCTCACCCATCAGAAACTGGGTACCGTGTACGATACGTCATATGACTTTTAGGAGGTGTCCATGCGGCGTGGCGTTCAGTGCCATGTGAGTGGCCTTACTATAACATAGCCTCATAATGCTTTAAAGATTATCCATTCCATCCGCACGTTTATGAAGTATGTTCATTCATCAAATTCATCAAATACTGAACTAACAGTAGAAAAATAAACACTTGCGATGATGTTAAGTGCCACTCTCTATGTGTCGCCTTTCAAAATACAAATCTGTGTAAATTGTCTATTCATCTGCGATGAAAGATCAGATCAGTATGTTTTAACTAACAGGATATGTGTTTTATTTCAAAAGCAAACATGTCGAGACAAATTATGTCAGAGTTGACCATACGGCGACAGAGTGGCGCCATCCTGCCCTCCACGTCTGCAGTGGGGATGACTTCGATGACATGTATATAGCCAGCTGGCCGTCACGTGCTATCAGATCCACACATCACACATCACACATCACACATGCCCAGGAACCATATCACACCTATGCCCGATTCGGCGCACTTTCCAATCACTGACAATTTGTGTGTATTTCCGTGGAATACATTTAATTAATATAATTTCGCCCTTAACAAATGCAGTAAATGTTTCTTAAGTAAAAGAGTATTGATGCTGGTAGTAATGAGAGAGGGGAGACGGCGGTGTACGAGAGGGTTCAGAATCTGTTCAGCGATGAAAGAGCGGAGTGCGTTGAGATTTAGGCCGCTTGTAGCAATGTTCTGAAAAAATTCTGGGTGGCACCAGAAATGGGCTTTACACACTATGCGCTTGTGGAACTCGAACCCGGATCTTAAGCGTGACGACCGACGCTTTAGCGACAAAGCTAACAAACTGTAAAGGAAAAGATTATGGGCAATGCAATGGTGAAGGAGAAGGTGGATGACGATGTGATACCGAGAACGAGAGGGAAAATAAACTAAGAAGACCATTTTGGAGAGGGCAAAATGCATCGGCTGGAGACAAAAGGGTGTTGTTTATACTCAGTATTACATTTTGGCAGCGACCTGTAAATAATCGACTCTGAACGTTACAATCCAGTTATGAACAGCATGAACATCCATGTACGCAACTGGGATGTGACACGCGTCAGTCACGTCAGCATGGGTCTCCACAGGTCGGTGATGAAAGGGAGGAGAAACAGCAGGAAAAACGAGAAGATGGAAGGCGAGGAATAGTGAGTGAGTGAGTTAAGATTCCAAGTCACATCGGTGGTAGTTCAGCCATATCGGGGGCGCGGAGGAGAAGATGGATGACGTTAGAGGAAAACATGAAGAGGGAGAAGAAATGGAGAAGTGAGTATCAAAGATGCCAGGGGGAGAGATGGAAAAAGAGACGTGGAGGATATGAAATGGGAGGAGGGGTGGACTCAACAAATATTGAAGTTTGTCATTGATATATTCCTATTGCTTTCAAGCAGTTGAGTGCTTTACGTCACTAACCTATCATACTCGTAAATAGCGGTACTTGTACTAGTAATCGTGGCTGTAGTGCCCACGGCGTCGAGTGTTTAAGTAGGATGACCAGTAAATTATGTGATGAAAGCATAACAAGAAGAATCGTGTGGAAACCCAACAACAAACATCAAACCTGTCACTGACGCATTAAGGGACAAATTCGTGTCCATGTTGCTCTTCAAACTGTCACCTTCACGAGCCGCCATCATGCTGTATGTCGTAAACATGTCGCAGCCAGACTACACAAGAACACATGCATCAGACTCAAAAAAGTATCATTAACACGCGTGTGTTGTGACTGGCTATAGCTGGTAAGAAAGTACATTGGTAAACGTTTGTGACCCTTTGCGCGTTTTGTTCGAAAATCAGTAGTTTTTACAGTGTATGAAAAAATCACCACAACGGCAGTATGGCAGTGATAATTTCGAGACAGATCCTAGTCTCTTCTGCACTTCACTTCACTACAATTCACCTGAAGAAGAGACTAGGATCTGTCTGGAAACGTTGTGACCTTGTATAATAAAGAAGTTGAACCATAAAGCATTTTTAGTTTGATTCCTCCAACTTTTTGCCTTTGAAACAACAATAGTCAAGCTTCCAACATACTGACCCATGCTGGATGCCGAGCGTAAAACTCGGGTTCATAAGGTTTCCACACATTTCAATCGTTCTAGAGGTGTCCAAATCCTTCATCCCAGTTATGACTAGGACACTACCGACCTCAGTCGAACTGTAACAGAGGCAACGGAATGCAGTTGCAACACTGTTTTACAGTTTCATCCACTACCATATAACAAATGTATGGCATAAGTTCTCCATTTTATGGAATGCCATAGTTCGGATCCTGCTCAAATTGATGAACGTTCTCTATAGGCCACAGACAACATGATGAACTCTCTCTATAGACCACAGATAACATGATGAACTCTCTCTATAGGCCACAGATAACAGTTCAGGATCGTTAATCAGAAACCAGTCTTTATGAAGTCTTAAGAGGCTCTACGCCGGTTATTATTGTATCGGACTGGCTGTTTCATATATGTTTAGGCTTTTATGCCTTCAGTACATTACCTATGAATTATTTTTCACCTGTGGTGTATCCCCCTTTATTTTCTTTATTAACATTCGGGAATCATCGATGATCCATGATGTTACGATAACCTTCAGTTTCACTTCCTGGTACTTCAGCGTTTTCGCACAGCAATGTCAACACCAGTTTACCAAATAAAAACTCCTCTGTGTTCCGCAGACTTCGCGAACTGATTATGTAGAAAAAAGTGTGAAACTGTGTACAATGTAGTCTGTTTTGTTTTCATTGGTTTGACTTTAACAAATGGGCCTGCTGATTTCATTAAGGACCTGTAGATTTTAGAGCCTGCAGGTAGCAGCGGGCCCTGATGGCCAGCATGTTATTAAAATTTAAATAATGCAAACACTGAAAAGAGGCCCAAACCATGGGTTCGTTTTCACTCACTCAGTAATTGGTATTTTAAGTGTTGGTATTTATAAATCATGTTATATGTTGAGTCATTCGATTGATTATCATGACTTACATGTGTGTGTGTGAACGCTTGTAGAAAGAAAATTGATGTTTCAATTTCAAATACTAGTACATAAAGTCGTGACAGTTCCTTGATAACATGTTGCCCCGTAGTCGCTTATCATGTTTTGTAGATAATAACAAGGTCTCTTGAAATGGAACATCCAGTATCTTAGAGATAACCAATTGTGTGAGAGAAGAAAGCGCGTATCTCGAACCTTCTTAGAGTTGTACACGTGGCTTCCTGTCTCAGACCCAACTTATCGACACATATATCAGCGTTGTCCGGTGTCCCGATGGTACTTACCCGGGATAGAGTGCAGACCTTGAGGTTGTTTACTTAACGATACATAGATAATTCATTATCTACCTGCTACACAGGACAATGTCAATGACTAAAGTTAGTTGTGTTTGAAACCAGAACAAACCTGTGGCCAATACAATCTTAAAGTGAAGATAAAAGCGACAAAAAACGTACCTGTATTAATATAGCTCATGTTATAATTCTCATTCAGTGTCATGTGTGACTATTAGTTGCTTTAAAGGAAAGGGTGGCTATTGGAAAACAGAGGTTATTATTCTTGTCATTCAGCCTGGAGGACAGTTCATATGTCTAAGCATGATCCAGATGAGACTGTATCGCCGACCTGTCCCTTTATTTAGCGAAACAGAGTAAACCCGTTGACGGGAACGTACATGAAGCTTAATTCATACGATTGTGCCACTGTGCGTTCCTTTTCTAGTAGAAACCAAATCCCTGAATCATAAGGAAATAGGCCTAGATTTTCGAAAGGATCTCAGATCCTACAGTACGGTTAAGGTTGGCTGGAGTAGCATAGTTTGAAAAACTTGTATATCAAAGATGTCTTCCTGTTGTAAGTTTAGGTTATCTTCGGCAGAGAAGGCGGCAGACTTTGCAAAAGACACGAAAGAATCTTCAAAATCTGACATTTTAGGTTGTTTATCGCTGTTAGTCAAATCGACCCATTAACCATGAAAGGTTTCACATGATGAATATCGCGTTAATTGACACGTGTTTTGGATAATTGGAGACGGATAAGTGCAGATGGCCTGTGGGCTACCGTTGTGACTGTAACTCACGAGCAGTTCATCTTAGGTCATGCTGTTGTTTGAAGCAGGTTTTTTCTATAGGTATATTGTTAAAGATTTTTCATAATGATTGTGAACGGCCGTTTATCAATGAAGGTACAGCAGGACAAGACGTGAGCTTGGCATGGAGTTGGACCGTCGCTTACATCATTTCAAAAGTGAGTGTTATCGCCCCTGGAAACAAACGATCGCCCATTCCGTGTCACGTCTTCACGTTAATCACACCCTGCTTTTCCAACTAAAATGAGTCCCGTCTCCAACACAAATTAGTTGTGTCAAATTCACAACAATTTCGTATCTTATCGCCACCACGTCTGTTGACGTCATGACGTCAATCAGGGTTACATTTGGTCGAGATCGTGAATTTATTAGCATTTATTTGTGACAAGCTGCAAGAAGTTATGAGGATAGAGACGTGAATAAATCTATACCACGGCATATTAGCGGCATATGTCAAAGAAAGAAAATTGTAGGACGCCACTTTCTGCAATGTAAAAAAATCCCTTGATTGATGTCCTTCTGCTACTGTTTAATGTTCATCTTTAGAGACAACCATAGGATGGTACATTAGCTGGACCTAGCAACATCTGTTCCATATCATGTGCAATCCAACGTACCATATGCAATCCAGTACAGAGGGGACCTGAATTCGTGTTTTAAGTCATGGCAAAACCGGGGTGTACTGAGCACGTTGGGTGAAATCTGCCCTGGACGGAATGGATGTATTCGTTTTCTGCAACATTACACAACATCACGCGCGGACTTTAAGAACTCGTGAGTACACTCCGCGGGTTCAGATTCGTTGCCCATTGTTGGCACATGCTTGGAAGCACCCGTAAAGGTTAAAAGGTTGAGATTCAAATGGTAGCAATGGTTAGTATAGACATTAGCTAGAGAGAATATATGAACAACAGAATATTAGCAACACTAGTCATGACAGGCACGAATAGTATCGTGTCTTTCATTTCCATGGGTGAATACCTTGGATGAAATGGTATTTCTGAAGAAAAATGGAAACGTTCCTGGTTCCTGAAATTAGATATAGTATGTGACATAAACAGTTCTTTCTAGTTGCATTTAAGTCTTCAAATACCGAACAGACTGAATACTACAACTGCAGAGCTCGGTTTCTGATAGCAGATGTAATTTACTGTACTGCTGCCACCTTGTGAATAGGGCTAAAACTACTTTACACAAGTGAGTCAGTCGAAACTGACGTCAAAACTGTTTATTTTGTTTTATTTTTTTGTTTATTTTTGCAAAGGTGTGGGTAACATGCTGTCAATTATAATTGAAAGATTATACCTAGGTAGGGGGTGGGTTGGGTGGGGATGGGGTGTTGTGGGCTTGTTTGCTTGTTGTTAAACCCCGCACTCAGTAATCTTAAAGCTATATGACGTCGGACAGTAGGTTCTTGAATCTTGAATAGACAGTCCGGTGATTGACATCATGAGCATCTAAGCAATTGCCTCTCGATCATGAACTGCATGAGCCACTCGATACCCGTGACTACCGGTAGGAATGTGTTGCAGAGGACAAATCCTAGCCCGGATGGTCATCGGGGTGGAATCGTGGGTAACGTGGTGTAAATGTGCATTGAAAAAATCGACTGGCCGAATAGAAACTACTACCGACTGAAACTGCTAGTACATATGTCAACAGCGACAGTCGTACCTACTTAGCATTTGGTCGTGGTATGCTGCATGTACTCGCCAAGTAGACTTCGGAAGTAACAAATAAGGCGGCAACATTTACTTTGAATACGTGACCTTGTCGGATCCCTTGTGACATGAAGTATGATTTCCATCTAAATTGTCAAGTACGACTTAAACAGATTGTTGTGCAAACTGTTTCACGTTTAGGCACTGTCAAGTGATGTTATTTCTTCATTTTGTTCTCCACAAATCAAGTCGCCATAATATATCCGAAAATACTTTCCAAAAGGAGTTACACCCACTCACTCACTCACTCACTCACTCACTCACTCACTCAACGTTACGGTTTAAACTGGCAAATGATTAATGAAGAACCCTCGTGAGACTGGTTGACATTTATTGTTCCTTCGTCTAGATAACCACTGCCCTGCATGTCCCTGATAACCTGCTTCTTGTCCTGTTCAACAAAACACCTTAACGCACGGCCGGCACTTGATCCCCTTAACATTGTGGAACAGTGCCAAGTCGCCTTAGGTCATATAAGGCTATCAACTCCTAATCTATTGAGACGAGTGGCCACCGCAAATATTGGCTTGAGAAATTGTATATCTAGACATTACTACCCAACCCTGAACATGTGTATATTTGCTGTGCAAATAGAGACTATATTTCGCCTACTTCCATGCGTTTCTTGGTATGTTCAACCCCTATCGGCTTGAGGCCAAAAGAAACATTCTGTAGGTATAAGTATGACGTCATGCCATTATGCAATAGAACAATGCGTCATGACGTCAGATGATGAGATTGTGTCGATCTCGTGGAATGCAATATATGCTGCAAGTTCGAAAATACTTCTTTTCCTATTATTAGTCGACTGTACAATACGAATCAAGTTTCATATAATATACTATCAAATTTAGAGCAATATACACAGCGTCGTCACGTGTATGAAAAAGTCACGTGAAATATCCAGATAATCAATCACTGATATATCAGCCTGGGTAAATATTGATATCTCTCACATTAAGGTTCACGAAGGTGGTCGTGTTTGTACAACCTTGAGGGAACAATGTATCTGGAGAAAATATGAAAGCTTGTCCATTTGTATATCAAGTAGACGTCCAATGGCCTTCACCTTCTCCTAGTTTTAATCTAGTAGCATAGATCCAGCATGACAGCTGTTGCCCGGGTGTAAATACAGAACCCGTAAGTGTGCACTCTGCAGAAATTCACAAACAACATGTACTCAACTAGGTGACACTCGCACGTGAGAGGTATAGCAGCTGTTTTAAGCTGTTAGTTACCAAACCTTACAAATATGTTTGCTTTTAATGCACACATCCTGTTGAACAGAAAAAGAACAAAATACACGGGGTGGATACTGACTAGACATGAATACACGTAAACTGATACTCTGTCATGCAGACATGTTCGATTGTATAATTTATATATTATTATTTCTATGCGTCTTTGGAAGCATGTAGGTAAATGACCTCTTAACCTAAAACTACATCGACACACTGGGACAGCCAAGCAGACACACATTTCAAAAGTTTATGCAGGACATTCGTAATGTCTTCCAGCTGTTGAATCCGCAGGGACAGGGGTGAGCAAATCGCCAAAGGCGCCGTAAATTCTCTATGTTGGATTGCTCCTGCATCTGTGCAGTGTAAATGTATCTATTCGGTTCTCAAAGGTAACAGACCCGTCTGTCACCATTATAACTGACAGAAAAAAACTCTTTAACTTGATTTTTTCTTTACTGTGGAGCATATACGTGGCACGTGTATCAGGTCTAAATATGAGGCGAAGTTAACCGCCATCCGTTGCGGAGATACCGTGGATGGTTGACCGTATTCTATAGCCTGACGACTGAGAGTTTCTGGGGCCTTGGTCCTGCCAACACTGGAGCACATATAGTCTTACTCAAAGGATGTACTGAAGGTTACGCCCATGCACTTACAGTAATTCTGCCTTTTAAAGAGCAAGCGTAGACAAGCGGACAGTCTAAGGGCCCCAGTTTGCTATTTGTATTTTACAAATTATGAATAATTACCTTATATAAGTTTACAGCACATGCAGCAACTGCAGTGTCTCCTAGAGACAGTGGCTGTGTTCAAAATATGCTCCTGTCATTTGCCTATCAGTAAATGGGTACCTGGTAGGAAAAGATGGTAATGTAATTGATTACAACACATTTGGTTTTATGTTCCTGGGGGAGATGACAGTGCATAATTAGGGGCACACGCGTTAATAGTGATTCAACGCTTCGAGAAGTAATTTCGCTTATGGATATAAACGCTTAACAAGCAGGTTGCATCATTTCTTTTATCGCCATTGGCATCGTTGAAATAGTGGCGTCAATATAAATCGTTGAAATAGTGGCGTCAATATAAAAGAAGACGCTTCTTAATGGTCAGGCTGTATCAAAACCCGTCTGGCGTGATGCTTTTAGATGTGCGTATTCACAAGTCAGCACAGTGATCGTCAAGTATTTGGACAAAATGTATCATTGATGACTTAAATACATGACTTTGGTGTTTTGCTTTGTGTTACAAATCTAAAACGTATAGGTGAGAGCCCTACAACATGTGCATGGGTCACGCGTGACCAGGACCTCACGTGTTCTGTAAAATCTCTTGGAGGTCTTGACCTTCATATGAACGCGAATTGCTGCCCGAGAGCAGATTAGCGCCCTGGAAGCATGTCTGTCTCGCCGGGATAATATAATTCTCTGTTATAGTCAGCATGGCTGTCATTATGTAAATACCATGGTTTCTTCATTCACATAAATCATTAAAACAACATATTTCCACTTCTATTAATAATGTAGACTCAACGATTTTTATGCATCAAGTAATCAATGTCAAGAAAATGCATCATGCTATGTTTCATTATGTCATATATATTTTTTCAACTTATATTTATAATGTATATATTTTGTACGTTTATGTATTCTGTCGTGGTGGTGATGGTGTGTGTGTGTTGGGGGGTGGAGGGGAGGTGACATACGTCGGAGTGTTATGAGCACGATGTTACTGCCAGTTTACAGTCCAGACATGGTCGAGTATGTGATGTGATCAGGTACGGAGACGGGAGCGCTCTTGTTGGGACTGTATGCTTACACAATGCATAATTAAGATCAAATGATCAACACACTGGCTAGTCTGACTGACAAACCGATGTTAAGAAAGAGGCCAAATGTAACATGATATATTTGGGATTACACTTTCTCAGTAAAGTGCAGATTCTAATGATTTTAGAGTAGAGTCCTATCTGGGATTCAAACCCACTCGTTCATAGTCAGGTACCTAATCGCCAGCACACAAATCAGTCTTCTATGCAACCCAGCCGCCGTGGCTTCGCGAAAAAGGAACGACCGATAGTCTAGTGCACCTGGATACCACTCAACACACTCTAATTCCCCCTGCACGTGTCCTCTGCGTGGCCACACTTGCAGATTTTAAAACCTTGAAACCTTTTTTAATTTCCCTACATAATTGCTATGACGTCAGAAACGAGTCACGGTGTGTGATAAATGCAGGCACAGTCTGTTCATGTCGTACAGAATGTGGGTCTACACGCTGTCAACTCGCTCTGGACCTTAACGCCCCATAAAATACCACAGCAAAGGTGGTTGAAAGGCGATGGCGCGTTTACAGGTTGTAACGCCCATTGGGACTGATGCTTCTTGTAAATTTACTGGAGGTTTGACAGTTTTGGCTGTTTCGTGTATACATCTTATGACATGGTGATAACAGGATATCTGATGCAGGTATGGATTACATGCAAACTGTTATTCGGCCTCATTGAAGTGAGAGCATGCTGTCTGTGCTAATAGCGGGTGCTTTACCGAATGAACTGGATCCGAGATCAAATACTACACGTAGCAAAATTCCCATTGTGGGTTCACGTGTTCTAAGAATAATTACTGAGAGCCTTCACAAGCCATTGATACACATTGTAAACGCATTCTGTCTCAAAAAGTGTTACCTTGGTCAGATCTAACGTCACGTCAAATGGCGTTGTTCTGTTCAGCGCACGCGTACAGAATGAACAGCGCACGCAAACCCTCCGCCAGTTTATCAAACTTGATCTCATTCAGGAAGCTTGCAAGTCTGTAAACTGTTCCAGGAATGCTATCAGGCAGTCGACCGGAGTAATAGGTGGCTACAATGACCAATCCCATTGGCTGTGGAACCAACGCTAGCAACGTTAACGTGCCAATGAATTGGGTGATCAAGACAAGAAATACTCCCGACCGAAAATAGTTACTTGTAAAATGTGTGTGTGAGTGAGTGAGTTGGATTCAAAGCCTAAGGGGTTGCATGTCTCAGACTTCCATCACTAGGAGCTGACAAACCTATTTAAACCCCGAAAACTGATGATCATAGATTTCAAGCGTGTTCATGGGACGCGACTCTATACCGGGAATTAGGGCGCCTTCGACGATTGGGCTAACAGGTTTGGTTTTGTGTTTAATGCAGTACAGCACTAAATAATATCTTTGGGCTCAACGTGCTTGATTGTAGAGTCATTACATGACTAGTCATAATTATGTGATACCGGGAAATGTTGGAGCGGAAATAGTTTAAATAAATCTGTTTGCGATTTAATTTGACTTTGCAATATATCAGTAATCTCCGTGTCACATATAAAGAGATCTTAATCAAATATCTAATGAACTGATAATTGTACGTATCCGTTTGATAACAAATGGACCTATTGTTTGAAGAAAGTTAACTATCAGTGTGCTTGTTGAACATACCCCGAAAAGAGGGTACCCAGTATGCAAAAATGACACGTGTCGGTCTTCTCTATTAGTACCGTATGTTTCCTCCATTAGCTGTGATACCGGCACCAGATAGCCGTTTAACTGAGTTGACATGAACACTGACAAAAAGCTTTAGGGCACGATCTCTATGGAGACTGATGTTCGGGGACGAGTGGTGTCTTCCTGAAAGACCCTGGGATTAAGCTGACCCAGGAAGCGTGGTCTGACATTGTGACAAAGTACATGTTCCCTGTCACATGCACACAGAACACGTGTAAAGCTGTCCTCTGATGATAACAGCAGCCTCCCGATAACACCATCCTCCTCAACGGTCAAATGCTAGGACCTGACAGCGTGACGTTCTTTACGTCGTGTCGTCGCGAAGCGTTGTAACATCGTCTGAAATGAACGTCTTCTTGCTCTGTTGACGTTGCCTTGACAGCTGCCCACTGCAGATGCTGGTGGTGGTGACGCTCACACAGTAGTAGCCACGTACGGAGGTAAGGACGACGACATTTGATGAACAGTAGCACCTGACAAACAATGGCGTTCGCCTTGGATGGTTGTACTTGTCTGTGTCTTTGTCTTGCAAATGTGCCCCATCCAAATGCCCCGGCACAGTGCTAGATCTGACCCTTCTATGTTCAGCATGAGGCAGTCCTACCAGTCTGTTGATGATTGCAACCTATCTGCTGATGCCAGACGCATGACCGGATCTCCACTGCAGCAGACGTTAATCTACCTGTAGCACCCCAGTGGCAACGCCTCTCTGGTTCAGTTAATTTGGTAGTGTTTCCTGTTATTTTTCAAACGTCGCGGGTGAAATGGGTGAGTCCATGCTGGTTTGAGAATTTCGTTATTACAGCATTAGCTGGTGGGTTGTTGGAACGTGGATGAAAACGGCGTATGCATTCATAACAACTAACATATACAACTCTGAATACAAACGGCATCGATCACTTGTATGATTCAATTCATCGCTCCCTCATGCTGTCATTCACTTGCTGTCTCGTGCAGAGGCGATAACTCACTGACCGCAGTCATATAGCTTTAATATTACCGACTGGCATGCGAACACACACACACACACACAGAGAGAGAGAGAGAGAGAGAGAGAGAGAGAGAGAGGGAAGAAAGAAAAAGGCACATGCTCGCATACGCGCGCACCCACTGGCTCATCACACGCAAACAGTTTCTCAGGTTTATGTGAAATATGAAATGTGACCCGTGCCTTCAGCAACCCATGCTTGCCATAAATGGCGACCGTGCTTGTCGAAAGAGGCGACTAACGGGATGGGGTGGTCTAGCTCGCCGGCTTGGTTGACACATGTCGTCGGTTCCCAATGGCGCAGATAGATGCTCATGTTGTCACTGGACAGACTGGTCCAGACTCGATTATTTACAGACCGCCACCATATAGCTGGAATATGGCTGAGTGCGGCATATAACTAAACTCACTCACTCACTCATTCTGTGAAATGTACGCACTCTCTAGCTAATGGAAAGTTCGAGCAGCATCGATAGGGTACATATGCACTCACATTTACCATTATATCTAATCCTGATAAGCAAAGTTTCGCAATGTATGAGGCTATGTCCTCGTGTGAAGACTGCCAGGTCTATCCCGTTTGTTTTATCAGTGCTTAAATACAGTATCTATTTCCCAGGTGCATATGGCACCCTGCAGCAAACCGTATCTCCCCACTTGACATGACTCTCGGACACAGACTGAAAACGCTTTCCATATCACGGTCTGCTACCTTTGAACTATCTGGTGGCTGATGACTGGGTTAAAGTCACTTGCGCCCGGGGTACCCACATGCTTGCCGTCATGTAGCTAGACACCTGTCATCTTACTTTATGACCCACTATTCAGGACATCAAGAAATTTAGTGAATGAATGTGTACAGGACAGTGTCGCAAGTATCTACTCTATGTACAAATCAACCAGACTACGTATCCATACAATATCAGTTTAATCGCTTTATAATATTGATGCGGAAATCTCCACTGGTGCTATAAACTCAAAACAAATACAGTTACAGGTACAGTTTCTTTGTTGCTGAGTGCTGAGTGTGATGTTCCAGTGGCACTCTCGCTCGCCCACACCTTGGATTCAATGGCAGTGCAGATACAATGGCAGTGCAAAATAAAAACTGGCTATTGGTCCTGGCAACACAGTCCATCAACAGTTTTGTCCATAAAGTGATATTTTTATGATTGTCCTAAATATATGGAAAGGGGAGGGGGTATCGTTCATGTTGTACATGACATGCAGGGAGGTGTCACATTGTGCATGTTCACCCATGAAATATCCTCCCTCCCCCTCACACACACAGTGAGAGAGAGAGTGAGAGAGAGAGAGAGAAAGATTATGAATGGGTCCACTCACGTGGTCCCAATACGTTCTAGAATGTTCGATACTGTACCGGGTTACAGCTTGTTCAACTGGGCCTGTGAATGCTAATACACTGTGTGATCATGTCACAACTGATTGGTTCCATTATTGTGAAGGGGTGCACCTTTGTCAGGTGATTGTTGACATATCCGAAGAACAAGGTCGGCGTTTGACATCTCAGTGTCGAGAAGTCGTCAGCGATGTCCTAACTTTCCTTTAAAAAGAAGCCACAGATGGTAGAGTGTGATAGTGTTGATAGCGAGAGGGAAATGGATTGTTAAAGTAACTGACGGCTGTATGTTGTGAACTTAGCAAACCAAACAAGGTAGCATATGGCTGTATAAAGGATTCAGTTAAAGCACCAAATGATTGGCGTGTTTTCAGAGGTGTTGTTTTCCAAGACAAGATCTGTAAGGAATCCATGTATACACATAATTGCCGTTTGTGCCATTTGACCTCCAGGGTCATGCATATATACAGTAGCTCAGGTCAAGCTGAGATTCTAGAAGATTCTAGAAGACACTTGACTCCAGAAGCTTGAAAATATGACTACTTCTGCACCATCTCTTACATGCGACAGAACGCAAGATATTGTTACACAATGTTGTGATTTTCTTTTGAAAAGAAGCACAGTTATTTGTAGATTGTTTAACAGGTTTAGATTGTAGTCTAAAACCGTATACATATGTACATAATCAGTGGTACATAGTTTTACTCATCTACATAATCAACGGTACATAGTCTGTACGTTGATTTAATGGTACCTTGTCTGTACGTTGAACTATTGGTACCTAGTCTGTACGTTGAATTAGTCGTATCTAGTATGCACGTTGAATTAGTCGTATCTAGTATGTACGTTGAATTAGTCGTATCTAGTATGTACGTTGAATTAGTCGTATCTAGTATGTACGTTTAATTAGTCGTACCTAGTATGTACGTTGAATTAGTCGTATCTAGTATGTACGTTTAATTAGTCGTATCTAGTATGTACGCTGAATTAGTCATATCTAGTATGTACGTTGAATTAGTGGTACCTAGTATGTACGTTGAATTAGTCGTATCTAGTATGTACGTTGAATTAGTCGTATCTAGTATGTACGTTGAATTAGTCGTATCTAGTATGTACGTTGAATTAGCCGTATCTAGTATGTACGTTGAATTAGTCGTATCTAGTATGTACGTTGAATTAGTCGTATCTAGTATGTACGTTGAATTAGTCGTATCTAGTATGTACGTTGAATTAGTCGTATCTAGTATGTACGTTGAATTAGTCGTATCTAGTATTATCTAGTATGTACGTTGAATTAGTCGTATCTAGTATGTACGTTGAATTAGTCGTATCTAGTATGTACGTTGAATTAGTCGTATCTAGTATGTACGTTGAATTAGTCGTATCTAGTATGTACGTTGAATTAGTCGTATCTAGTATGTACGTTGAATTAGTCGTATCTAGTATGTACGTTGAATTAGTCGTATCTAGTATTATCTAGTATGTACGTTGAATTAGTCGTATCTAGTATGTACGTTGAATTAGTCGTATCTAGTATGTACGTTGAATTAGTCGTATCTAGTATGTACGTTGAATTAGTCGTATCTTGTATGTACGTTGAATTAGTGGAGCATTCTCTGAACGCATCTATATGAAATCAATGGTACGTAGTCTGTACGTATCTATGTTGTATGTATTTACGTTAAATCCATAGTACACAGTCTGTACGCATCCACAAGGAACATATACGCATGGTGAGATGTCTGAAAATGCCAACAAACACATGTCCACTTAATATATGTACGTGTCGCAGCACACATCGTTGGGATGCTGTCGTTGTCATGTCACGGACAGGTCAACCTCTCTGTGAATCATCTTTGTCTATCTACATCTGTCTGCAATCTTATCACAACAAGATAATTACTCAATTGACTACAAAGGCACACCTGTGCCATTTCATCCAGGTATATATCGCGTCATATACATCGTACTGATAGCCATGTGTTGTAAACAACAGCACTTTGATAACATTACCCCTCTACTTAAAACAGATCAAACCCCTTAGATTGTAAAGTTTAATCAAAATAGATAATCGAAGGAGAGGAAGATACGAGTGTTTTACTTATTATCATTTCTGAAAAGAAGGGGCATGCGTCAACACTGTTAGTTCAACAGACAGCCTGTGCCTTCTATCAAGTGTGACGGTCAGTACGCACAAACTACCGACTGCTAGTTTAAGACAAGAGGAATTAAGACCATGTCAACTTTCCCTTTATGCTCCCACGTGTATGTTGAGCACGTGTTGCCGTACGAAACTGATTTATTTGTCCATGTTTCTGTGACATATGTGGAGCAAAACACTGTCTGCTTTTTGTGAGCTCATGATGCTATTACTATTTGATAGCGATTTACGGACACACGCAAATGATGTAATCGGAGGACTGGTTGATGTTGTTGTCCGCGAGGATGACCACCCGATCTTGTTAGACGCCTTTAGGGATAAGCACTGGTTATCCAATTTGTGAACCGGTTCATCGCGGACTGTGAAGTTAGATTTTCGAAACGTTGGTAGTGTTAAACGCTCTCTCGCAACTCTACTATTTGATTGTAGGTGTACTTCTCAACCTCCGGCTGATAACGGACAGAACTTAACAACGCAGGACAGGTTTTGAAGGATTATTTGCACTTATGACAGACACTTAAAACTGAGGGAAACTGCAACTGTCACTTGGAAAACAATGACTATTTGCAGGAAACTAGATCTTATCAAAGGGTGTGAGGAATGCGTTCTTTGAGAAACTGTGCAAACGCGTGAATTGTCGCCATGCTTGTCAAGCTCACTGACCGGGTCGATGCAAGTGATTTTATCCCAGTTGTGACGATTCATACTCAAGATATCCAATCAGTGGATTATCTGGTTCAGAATCGAATATTTGATAATAATAATAATAATAATCAATAATCAACTTTATTCCGTATTTTAGGCCACATGGCCCATTGTACAATTGTATTATAAGGTACACAGTTATGTTCACATGACCAACGTTGTATTAAGAAGATCTTGTAAATCTTTTAAATAGATATGCAGCTGTTAGACGTAATACATTTACATCAGGTGTGTTGAATATTTGTTGCAATGTTAATCTAGCTTTCCAATATTTTTTGATGGACAAAAAGCACTCATTGCTTAGCAGAATATATCCATCACAGATAAAGAAAACGTGGTATTCGTTTTCCACATTCATATCACAGTGCAAGAACATCGATTCTATGTTGGATTTATCACTGGCTTTCTTTTTATGTTGTTGGTTAACCCTGAAATCATGAAGAGATATACGAAATTTACACATTGATCTAAGTTTCTATTTTCAAGTTTATGTATATATGTTTCACGTCGGAATAATCTCTTAATACTAGAATAGTGTGATAAATATGATGATGATTCAATATTCTGCTGCCAGGATTGGATGTACATATCGATCAGACGTCTTTTAAACATTGATATAAAAACAGTGGCATCCGCAACATCTTGCATAATCCATGCATAGCTAAAGCAACTTGTGAACAACATCTCACGAAAGTGAGAAACCCAGTTAATTTTACTATGTTCGTCATGTAATTTAAGTATTTCATAACAATGTAAAGGGTAACGTGTAGCATTCATTCTTATTAAAATAATCCAACATTTTATAACTTTTATCTGTGTTGTTATGAATAAACAGTATCGTCCGGTTTCTCCAAGAATAGCTTTGTTTGCTGCATATTTACCAACTCCTAGAAATCTTTTGAAGAAGCTTGTTTGTACTTTTTCTATAACATCCTGGTATTTTACACCCCAGATTTCTGACCCATATGTGTGAATAGGAGATATTTTGGAATCAAATATTTTACAGGCAGTTTGAAAATCAATATGTTTGTTCCTAGTTAAAAATAACAGTGGTCCCATTGCTTTCCGTCCCTGCATTGCCAAAGTTTCACTGGGTAAAAGTGCCAAAGTCTATCATTCTGGTATTTAGTGGTGTGCTAGTTGTTAAAGCGCTTGCTAAACACACGGATTCTATTCCCGCCATGGCCCAATAAGTGAAGCCCATATCTGCGGTCCCCCGCACTGATATAGATCAAATATTGCCGAAAGCTGCTTAAAGCCACATTTACACAGTCACACAGTCACACAGTCGCTCAGTCGCTCAGTCACACAGTCACACAGTCACACAGTCACTCAGTCACTCACTACAAAATAAGGGCACGGGCCCATGAAGGTCAGTTTTCATTTTTAATAAGGTCAATGTAACGATTAGATGGCACCGACATAAAGCATCTCTTTTTGTGTTCTATATATCTCATTTTGCTCACATGAAGTATATTGATCTTTAATGATGACGTAATTGGTGCCAACATAGGCTGGTCTCCTGTCTCTCCAACACATAACCCTTTATGTCACAGTGAAATTAACTGCCCATTTAATTGTGAAAATCCTAATCCCCAACCTCATCAAAATACATATTAGTATTGGTCCATGGCCGTTGATTGGTGTTCGCCATAGCGTTAAGCCAATCAGAAACTGTAAATAGCCTCAGTGCAAACGTCAATCCTCTGAATAGGTATAGTGCAACCTGATTTGTTTCGTAAATTGGCTCAGTGCAATCGACTGTTTCAATACGCATTGTGCAATCGCCTCTCACAGCACGTGAAACAGGTCTAATGAGGTCACCAGTTATAACCGCAACATCGGTGACCTTGTTACTACATTTGTTGACCACCTTGAATTGAAACTACAAACACTGTGTCTGTCTTGGGGGTCTCCTTTGGGACATGACAATGTTGCAACCATTATATATCACTGCATGTACAACAGTATATACCGATGTGATAGCATTTTGTATTATGGGCCCTTGGCTTTGAATTACTGAAAATATATCTGTTTGTCCAATCACGTTCTATTGCAAGGACATGTCATTGTGTGTTTATTATGGTAAAAGAACTCCACGTAAATACTTTTACTAGTGAAATGTGTATTGTTTGGGCTGTGAAACTTCAAGGTGTACAATACATTTTACGTGGAAAAGATGCCAAATTACTATATTTCGTATGAACTTGTGATTTAACCTTCGTCTGAGACTGTGACGTCAATGGTCTCTTTAACAATGGCCCGTTGCCCCATATAGTCGTGTGACAGTTGCCGACAGGCCCCGTTAAATGTCAGCAGGAGAAGCAGTATGTCCCGGGGGTTCTTCAAAAGGACAATATGCCACGGGAAACATGAACAATACCAAACCTTCACAATAGAGATTATTTTTGTTTATGTCATCTTTATGTTATCTTCTTTGCCAGCTTACAGACATGCTCCTGGCCTGTACAGCAAAGGGGTCAAATATACTACAAGCTTTTTTGACAAACGTCGAAACGTTTTATGACGTAGAATGTCGCTGTCAGGTTGTATAAGTCGTGGTGTCGTAAATTCTTTATCCATCATGATGTAACGTATTTGATAGGTTATTCATTATGTTATTGCATATGTTCAAAATACAAAAGGAAGGGAAAATAGGAAAGTGAAATATAGTATTATGATTTGACGCGTGTATGATGTAAAAAGTATTTATTCAGATAAATTGCCAAGTGAACAAAATTGAATATACTTTGATATTAATTTAAATTAAATCTTAATCGTGATGCAAAACCTTTCAGCATCAGTCTAGCAGAGATCACACACACTTGGGTTAGTTAGTTAGACTTTCAGGATGGATGTGCTCCACAGCACTGATTACAGCAATATTCTGTTTAACTCAATGCCAATAATCATAATCGGTACGAATCTGGTCTAAATTCTTGCACAATCAAGAGTCTCTGTCTAGTGAATGTCTAGTGACTGTCAGCCATCACCAGTTTCCCAGCTATCAAGCTCACTACGGACTGTAAACAGTCGAGGACCGGGCTCGGAAACAGAATCTTGTATATGTAGCGACGTCTGAAACCTGTTCACAATGAAACCCATTCAGCTATGACTGAGCCGGGTAGTCCTGGTGCGGTGTTTGTTAACTGTCACGAGCAGGAGATATATGAGATCACCGAACATGTATCCAGAACCAAATGGTGGGGAACAGTACCAACACATAGACCATACATTACACATCCTAACTCATCGTGATCCTTGGTTGATTGTTTTGAAACGTCAATACTCAACCAGTCTGTTCTCGTGCTATAGGAATCACCTTTGTTACTGTATCACTTTTGTTTGCATAGGTACATATGCATCTGACTTCTTCCGGACCCGTGAAGATCAGGGGTAGAGTAGGACTTCAGCTCAGCAACCCATGCTTGCCACAAATGGCGACCATGCTTGTCGTAAGAGGCGACTAACAGGATCGGGTGGTCTAGCTCGCTGACGTGGTTGACACATGTCATCGGTTCCCAATTGCGTAGATCGATGCTCATGCTGTTGATCGCCAGGTGTAGACTCGATTATTTACAGATCGCCACCATATAGCTGGAATATTGCTGAGTGCGGCGTAGAACTATACTCACTCACTCCTGACTATGACTGAAGGAGGAACGGCTATACTTGTCTCTCATATTACAGGAAATGACATCCATGGATTTTACAATATCATGTGTATTACGTCTAAATGCATTTCAAAAACACAATCAGTTTGGTGTCTTTGTTTGTTTTAGCGTCGCACTCAACATGTACCAGGTGTATGGCGCCGGTCTGGGAATAGTCGAACGTGAATCAGACGATCCGATGACCAACAGCATGAACATCCATCCATGGAATTACGATACGATAACATGTGTCAACCAAGTCAGTGAACCTGACCACCCGATCCCGTTAGTCACCTCTTACGACAATCCTAATGCAGTTGCAAAATACCCGCCATACTGAGAGTGCGTTAGGGTCAAGTGTAGAACTTGTTGAAAAGCCACCTTGTAAAGACATTTACAGTCAGTCACCTTGACGACTGAGTATCACCTTGCTCCCAGTCACAGGATTTGTGCCTCGCACTGAAGTATTGACACTCTATATATATGACTCGAAAACCGCTTACTGCGGTGACAAATAACAGTCCCAATCCCAGAAGCTGCAGTTATGTCAATAACGTGTTTGAATATTGGTGTTTGCAAGACACATCCGGGACGTGATTTACACGTGTAGATAAAGAAAACAAACCATCGCAAAGACTTGAAATGTAGGTCATGTTTGAGTTCTACTAAAATCTGAACGAAACGAAAACATTAGACTTCAAAACACATTAAGAGTAGAGTACATTTACCAGGGAAATAACCTTGGCAGGCACTCAAAATTTCAATAGTGACAGCAAGTGCTAGGAGGCGCATGAGCTTCAATTGTTGACTGTCAAATTGTATAGGGTTTGTTTTTATACGTGTGGACAAGGTTCCTCTTAGTGTGTGGTGCTCCCATACGATTTGTTAAGCCATGCTTAAGTTAAATTTAACTATTGATTATTGTTGATGTTCTATTCTATATTTAAATCTCATGGTCCTTTCCCTTAATCATTCATGGTCACAGTTCATGTCCATTTATAAGGAGGAATAATAACAGTTTCTATACATACTGGGCGTCGGTTACAACCTCCATTGTTACATCTGAAGAGTCTGTTCCAAGCCTTAACAATAACACTGAATAGATTTTTCCGCCATAAATCAGGCCAAGTGTAGTTGTCTTGGTAAAAGAATAAATTAACCGATATATCGTTGGATATTTTTGACAAAATAACGCTTCTGTTTCCGTCTATAGTGAACTAAATCTAACGCCATCAGTTTACCCCTGCGGTTTCTACTAAGGAGGTGCTGTATTTTGTAACAGATTGTACCTTTGATCCGGCGTTTTCCTGACCCGGATGTTGCAAGAAGTAAACATTATTAAAGTGATACCCAAGTCACGTTTGATCTATAACCGTACACATGGCAATTGCACACTTTCCTATTAAGGTGCTTACGGTGGAATTTTCCCCTTGAAGCAGTAGCGTATAGATTGCACATGCAAAGAAAACCTTGTAACTAAACTGACCTTCCCGATGAATAATAAGTACACGTAATAAACGACACAATATCATTTTCATTGTTGGGTAGGCTACTTGTTAAGACGTATATGCACTGGTTGGGGAATGTAGAGCCGCTTCAGGGCTTCACGCGCCAATTACTCAATTACAACACACTGCTGTGAACACATGGTTTGATAAACAAGCAGCATTGATGAAAGTGTATGTGTACATGTGACTGTAAACACAGATAGCCTGGACAATGTGCTTATTTCATATGTTATATTGTAGGCATGTCCATCTTTTGCAACTGTTACCAGAAACAATTGTCGTCACCAGTTTTCATGAAAGTTAACCAACTACATCGATAATTCCTTACTTTCGTTTACCCTGGCTTGGCATGAAGAAAATACCTCATGCAAAGGGCCATAACATTCATGGTTCAGCACATGAGGTTCGAAACGACCAGTCAATACAATGACGTCCGATTCACAAACAAAACAAATAATCAGTCCTGCACTTCTTAGTTCCCTCCTTCGAAGGGAAGGTGTTTGTTGGGGGTTCCTTTCAGCTGAGCGTGACTTGTCAAAAATAAACTTCATGGTATTTTTTCAACCTAGAAAGTACCAAAAACATCATTTTCCATTCCATTAACAAAGGATGTCCTCGGGCCCTTCACCAAAACGACGTCTCGGATATTAGTTTCTACGCAAAGGAATGGACCAATATGTCTTTTAAAGAGGGAGTGTCTTTTTCAACATACCAACACCGGGATCCTTAAAACGTGTTAATTGTTCCATTTTTTACCTTATCTGCAATAGACATTGTTATCTGTGAGTTCATCAAGCAAGGACACCTTGTGGAAGCATGACCTCGCTATCGTCTCGCATATCCACGTGGCCTTGACACAGAAACTCCCACTTGCTCCTGTTTCACAAAGTTTACATGAATTATTTCCCGACCAGTTGGTTGCAAAGCGATATCTAGTCACGAGTGAGACAGGCTTCATTTATCACCAGAATTAAAGCTTTGTGGCGGCAACCAGGGGTTTCTTTCACAGTGTGTCAGACAACATCAGTGCTTTACACAGTCAACTGACTATCAGACTACCTAACCTCAAGGCAGTATTACGACATCATCCCTAAGAGGTTGCTAAGTCTGAGGCCATGCAGTTCATTCAGAACCTCCGTTCAAACTGTTGGGGTTTTGCTGCGTCACTGCTGTCTCTCAGTGTCTAAGTAGTTGGCCTAATGGTTAGGGCGTACTCTCGTCGCGCAGAAGATAGGATTTGATTCTCTTTCAGGGTACAATGTGTGAATCCCATTTCTAGTGTCCCCCTCCGTGCTAAAATATCACTCACTCACTCAAACGAAGTTGAAATATGGTCCACTTACATGGAGATGACCACACCATTTCTTCTGGTAAAGGTAAAAGAAATACTTGTCACATCGTGTCCTCAGATACCGTCCACCAGCAATACACTAACGCTTTACAAAGTTTTCTTCCCTTTTGTATTAGTTGTTGAGGTTTTTCTTTAAGATGACATGACGATTTGTTCGAGTTATACGACATAGCCAAATCGGTGCCTCCAAAGAATGGGACAAGGCACAGGTAGATTGGGGTGGTCGTTTCGTGTACACTAAGGGAGAAAACGACATCATTTGGCGCCGAACGAGGGGATACCAGGATATATTTTCACGCTTCCATGCATTGGTTGTTATTAGTGTTTAATTTGACGTGTATAAACACTCGGTTCATGTTTCACACATAATGTTTCTGCCTAATGACTTCCTGATAACTGATCCTTGACTTTGAGGTTCACTTGTGTTACAGGCTCAAATGTATCCTCTAAATAACAAACCCATTATTTCATTAAATTAGGACATACTACCGTTAGGACAAGATCCATTCTAGAAAACATCCTATCCCTGTCCTAACTTGAGCTACCAATCCCATCTAGGGTCTCCAGTCGGCGCGACAGAAAAGGGAAGGAAATTCTCATATGACGTGACGCCGTTTGGGAAATCCCCGAACAGAGGTCAAAATGTCAATTTCGAGCGAGATGGCGACCGTGGACAAGAAAGTCAGAAAAGTCAACTGGACACGCAAAGAGATCGATTGTCTGGCTGACGAGATGGGAAAACACCACTCGATTCTATTTAGCTCGTCCACATTTGCTGTGCCCAACAACGAAAAACCCGAATATGAACGGAAATATCAGAGGTAATGAAGAGAAGGTTTAGTATAGAACCTGATGTTGTGGGAGTCCTTGCATGAAAGTTCACCATTGCTTGAATGTAATGTAGACAACTGGGAGCTCGTCCACATTTGCTGTGCCCAACAACGAAAAACCCGAATATGAACGGAAATATCAGAGGTAATGAAGAGAAGGTTTAGTATAGAACCTGATGTTGTGGGAGTCCTTGCATGAAAGTTCACCATTGCTTGAATGTAATGTAGACAACTGGGAGCTACGATCGTCCAGCCCCTCACTCCTTGACGTAGCGATGCGTGTTGGACCGTGTGAGTGTGAGACCGTGCTTACATCCCCCATGACAAGATGGAACGACAGTACGAAGAGATAAACGCTGAAGGGTGTACGGACGTCCGAAGTATTACAACGCTACTCTTTGGCACTGTTAAAACAATAGAGTGGCGTCATGGCATGCTGTACCTGGACGGTAAATCACCAACATGCCGAGCGGTTGCGTGTTTTTTTCTAGGAGACAGATCCCGTCATGTGCATTGGTTAAACGTTGGAATTGTACCTATATGCAACTATAGCTTTAACTGGAGAATACCAAAGTGGTAGGGACATTCTAGTAGATGACGTTACCGTCGATGACGTTCATGTGGATGACGTTCCGATCGACACACCACCACAACAACTAATCATTGACACCAGAGCACGACCACTCAGTATACCATGAATGGCTTATCGCGAAGTCCCCACATAGGTACAACGTGTGAAGCTCAAAACTGGTGTCTCGGCGCCGTGATATTCTTGGAATATTGCTAAAAGTGGCGTAAAACTAAACTCACTCATTAACTCCTTTATGATCATCAGTCTATCTCAGAGATGTGTGAAATAGCCAGAAGGACGGCTTCACCAAATATGTCTTGTTAACTATAAGTGAACTCAACCCAGAAGACTGCATTGTAAACGAGTAACAGAGACAAATTTATCTCTCCAACATGGCCGACATGGCAGATTCACTCAAAGTGCCACAAAGTACATGAACGAATACTACTTGGTGGGGTGGCAACACCAGAGGTGTGTAGATGTTTTCGGACGCCCTTTTATAAGAAACATATTATTTTTCGTCGTCGCATTACAAACACGTATGCCTTGAGGCCTGACGACTTTTATGTAATCCTGTTTGTTTGGTGTCATTGCCCACAGTATATAGTTGTATATACCAATAATGATCAATTCATGCCCACCTCAATGTCACAGCACCAAGTAAAGTCCACTATAGGACTCAGGCTATTTTTGTTGAACAACACACAGCGACATCTTCCCAGCGCCTCAAGGATGAAGTGTTAGCATAAAGAAGCTGTGATTTCCGGCAGGGGGAACGATGAATGCAGCCCTTGGTATCCCTACGGTCACATTTCAGGGACACGCGGAGCTCTTCTCCACACCTGCTGGTGCTGAGGCAAAGGTGACCACTGTCAACATAGTGCTTCACTGGAACAAACATTGGTCTTGTTTATTTGGTTTGAGTGAAGGACCTGAAACACTTGACTGGGAACTGATCTGTTTTTATTAGTCAGATCCAACGAGTGATGGATAATTTGTCGATAGGACCGTGCGAAAAATATTTTTTTATCTCAGTGTTTCGATTTTAGATGACTTTCTGTGGGGAAAGAGTTATACTGTCAGTCTATTAATGGGTGTTGTGATCTTGTGTCACATAACCCATGCGGATTACAACTGGTCTTCAGAACAGATGCTTGTCATAAGAGGCGTCTAACGGGATCGCTGACCTTGCAGATCCATGCCTTTGTGTCCGAACCCCGTAGATAGATGCTGATGATGCCTATCACTGCAAGATGTGATTATTCGACGTCTGTCAAACAAGCAAGCAAACAAACAAACAATAAAATGAAACAAATGTCGTTTCATGTGTGTATTAGTGAACAATTATGCATGATAGTATAACACACATGCCTATGGATGACATCTGCATGTTGTATTCATGAGGGGAATCGAACCCAGTTCTTGGCGCACGGGCGAACGCTTATCCAACAGGCTATACCCTATTACGCGAAGCAGACTTTGCAAAAGTCCCTGAAACATGACAGGTGTCCAGGTGGAGATCACCACGGTGTCTGCCTCGACGCGTCATGATTTGAAGAACACCTGCAATCTATTTAATACGTTGTCATAAAAGTGTCTGTGAACCTTTTTCTTTAATTTACATTTTATTTCTGAATCCCTGTTACAATAAAAACTAAGCAGCCTGGGGACTGCTCGGGGATACAATAATATTTTTTTTCGAACACGCCATGCACTCACCATTCACACAAACAACGATAATAATTAAACATATTACCTAAGAATATAGTTAATTAAGTCATCTGTACATAAGCTATGATATAAATGTCATTTAGAATAAAATTCGGCTTTACAGCTCTTTTTAATGAAGATACATTTTTCAATTTCAATTTCAACTCACTTCTGAACTGAGTAATATTTGGTAAAGCAGAATTGAGCATGTATTTATACAAGTAATACGTTCCCAGTAATATGAACAAGTCAGAAACAGAGTCAGTGAAAACATTTTACTTGCAGCCAAACTTTATCAATCCCATTGTGAGTTTGAGACGTTGGATGTGGTCACAACCCTCTGTTAACCAATAAACACACTGACCAAAAGGATTGCACAGTTTCACATTCCCATAACAAGTGACAAATAGATGTTCCTTTTGTTCATTACAGAATGAACATAAATCCTTGTGTATCTTTTATCTTTCTTTCAAGAAATGTATTGGTAGTTAAAATTTTATGGACTATCTTGTACTGAAACCATCATGTGTTTATTTAAGCGATTTTAGGAAAATACAGTTCCAGTCAAAATCACACTGAAAATCATCTTCCCACTTTAACTGTGCTCTTGGTGTCCTGTTTGAAGAACAAATGATACAGCAACAGACTTTTGAACCTTTATTAATTGAAAGAAACTGCCTAATAATTGGTGTATTTCCTGCACATTGTCCAATGTTTTCTATCACTATTGACAAACAAGCAAAATATTTTCTTATAGAGCTAATGATACCATGATATTCTAAAAAAGTGCATTCATTTGTTACCTTTCATTAAAATTAACCAGAGGCGGGTAACTGATGTTTTCATTAACAAGATCACAAATTTGAGAGATACCTCACTGAGACCACGCTTCATAAAAATAGTTTTCTTGTCAATAACAATATTGCTATTATGAAACACTCTTCAAAATTATCAGGTTTAATTTTACTTGAAACATCATAAAAAGCATTGAAACAATCAATCCAGAAGGGATTTTTCAGATTTCTGACAATTTGTCTGTGTTTGCGTAGTTTGTCCTAAACGTTGTCCGTAAATCTTTAGTACATCTATCTGCAACTGCGTAGATGTCGTGTTCGTGTCCATGGAATTCGTGCTAACTCGCGAGGATGGAATGGTTGCAATTCTCTGTCACTGCTTAAAACGGTCTTCTGGGTTAAGTTCACTCATAGTTAACAGGGCATCTATGGTGAAGCCGTCATACAGGCTATTTGACACAAAACCTTTGAGATGGATTGATGATCATAAAGGATGAGTGAGCGAGTTTAGTTTACGCCACTTTTAGCAATATTCCACGAATGTCACTGCGTCGAGACACCCGTTATGAGCTTCACACGTTTTACTGCCAGATTTTCATATGAGTGTCTTACAATAATATTGAAACTCAGTCTCTAATAAAGATATATCCAAACTACAAATGTTAAAATTATAGGAATGTTTAGGTGTCATCAGATCAATGAAAATCACTGATGATAGGGAGCAAGCCCACATGTGTTACCAGGGTGTTGACTAATATCATACATTACTGACACATTTACTTTAGAACATTCATGCTTTATACGGCACATTGTAATAAAATCAGGATGACAGAAATCAATGACTGATGTTAGGAACATCGGTATAACTTGACACACAGTTATCAAACCATCGAACATACCACCGGATTCACTAAATCGCCTCGTACGACAAGCTCGCTGTGGACATTGTCCACCTTATATTCCACGGGCTAAAGGAACAGCACACCGGCCGGTGTTCACGTTCTGTTGTAGTGGTACCCAGAGAGTCATCTCAACATTCGGCTGACCTCTACGCTTTCATTTCAGACCTCATTGAGAAACCATTTCATATATGGATTTTTTCAAAACCACAGTTGAGGTGGTTGAAATAGAACAAGAATGTTCTTAATAGTGCTTGGTGAGTTAGAACTGACACTAAAAGCCGAAGTTTCGCGTGCCTTTCCATACTGACATTCTTTGAGTTTTCATTTATTGCCCAAGCTGAGCAAGGAAGGAAAAATACGTAATTATGTTCGGACCACTAAACCCCGTAGTTAATCATGCATTATTTATCTTCTGTTTGTTTCAAAGGAAGGCACATTCCTTCGTTCACATATTTCCAGATCGTGTTCAAGGCTACTGTTTCAATGTGGAGAACTGAGTTGTTGGACATGGTATTCGATAGGACCCCTCTCCAGGACTCCAGCTGTTCGATAATGGAGCCTATTCCCTTGCATGGAAAATGGTAATGTATTACTTGAATTATGTAAATAGCTCTAAATCGTTCTGTTATTCTGTTGCGCGAAGTATTTCGACATCTGCAAGGTCTATAGTAATATTCATTCACTGAAATTAAGGAAATCGAAATATCCGATGAAGCTGTGTTTAATATTAATGATTGGCCAAGATTTCAGATTAAATATGTTTGTTAATGTTGCACTCAGGAATATTCGAGCAATGTGATGGAAGTCTGTAAACCATCGAGACAATCCAAATTCTGATTTCACGAATAGCCACGTGTTACAGATACAGTGACAGGTATTAACCATTGTCCAATAAAAGGAACCTGAAAAAAGACGTAATCCTGTTTTATTATCAAACGTTCTTTAGATACTTTAGAACCTTGCGGTCTGATCCGGGTCAGACTGATGCGAGGCCGTGTTCATTTACTGAAATATTGCCGACGGTGGTGTTTAATACAATTGGCCTCGTGTAAAATGTAAGGCATAGCATCTGAGTGATATGATTAGCCTTTCAGAGGGACCTACGTCACGAGCGTCTAGTGTTACACATTTAGTAATGATCCAGTGCTATCACGCTCACACGCATGTAATCCAGGATAGACAAACTAGACAGTCTTGTAACGAGAGCATTAGCACAACCCGCCATCGGGCAAACGATGACACACAAACGGTCATGCCATCGATCCTTATCAGGTGATCCAGTTAGCTGCTGCTGACCCGAGTGGTACCCCCAGGAGGGGCAGGCTGCCCCCATATCAAATTGTAAAGACTAAGGCAGGAGGGGCAGGGTGCCCCCATATCAAATTGTATAGACTAAGACAGGAGAGATCAGCACAGTTATGCCAGCTGTGAAGTTCCTTTGTATCACACAGGATATCACATTTTCAAGGCTCCATGGACACCGGCTCCCCTTTATCTATTCAGGTTAAAAATGTCGGGCTTTCTTCGTGAATTAAGTTCATGGTAACGATATCCCCCAATTATGGCGTTTACATAAGTGTCCTGATTCACTCGTGTGTTGGGATCGGCATACAGGAGCTTCTGAACTCATCACCAACGTGTGGGTACCCGGCGTGTATTGTCATGGATCGTTAGTTGAGTTTTGAATTTCTGCTGGCATATGCTAAAGTACAATGGAGAGCGATGCTGCCTTGCTCATCACATACCAGCCTTTCAGTTAGCTGTGTCAGGTATGGAAAGATGATGGCGTAACAGCCAGGGCGAGGGTTACAGCAGGTGAACGTAAAATGCCCCAAATACTACGTTATACAACATTGTCAATGAAACGTTATTTAATCAAGTCGAGTTCCATGCGTAAATGTGCTGAAACAATACAGATGTGACATAATGTTATGTTTGAGATTACATTTACTAACGTACAGAGTCCTGTACTTTTGTTGTGTTGAGTCCCATCCGGGATTCAAACACACACCCCAGAGTCAGGCACTTAATCGCCAACACACAAAATCAGCAGCCTAGCCCGCTCAGCCACTGCGGATAGCACTCAAACCAACAAATGTACTAGAATTTGTACTTAGAAAGTGTAATAAAAAATAACATATGTCACATCTGACCACTTTCAAAATGGCATTATTTATTCATAGTGTGTGTTATACTACCGAGCACAAGAGTACACTTAAACTGGATTATAGTGTTTATTTTTATATCCCTTTAATATATCAGCAATATCACGGTGGGCGACACCAGATATGAGCATCATTCAATGAACCTCTATGGGGAATCAAAACCTGGTTTAATCACTTGGTTATCACAAGTATCACCTCGTATCAAACATACCAGTATGGTTTCGGTAATTCTTGTTTGTTTTCAGCCACCATGAAACAATTTTGTAACTTTGCCAAGACCATACGTAACCGCTAGCGTGCTGCCCATGTTCCTGTGCGACGCCCTTATGTTGAGCCGATTCTTGCACAGGGAAACCGTAATGAACGTCTAGACTGGGCACAACTGCTTCTACAGGTTTCTACACTTCCTGCAAAATGCGGGTACTGACCTCATGGAGTGGCCATTGAGATCAGTTCAGCTCCGCTCAACACATGTTAGATGTATCTGTTCCTTGAGACGCCAACGCCAGATTGTTCACAAGCTGGACGCCATGTTGGTACGGCAAAGACACAGGCTATTTATAGTCTCTTTGGGGTGAAAACGTACCGATGAATTTCACTTTAAACAAAAAAGAAAATCAAATAAATGAAAGTAAGATTGCGAATGCTCATAATTTTATCGTGCCTCTTGAAAATGAAATCTCGGAAATGTATTCAACGTTAGATAAAAGTTGTTTAACAACCGATGATAGTTTCAAGTCGGTATTGCTGGTTCGTTTGACAATGGGGTATGTGCATTGTATGAAAAACTGAGACCAATTGTTTTGGTCTAAGTTAACGCTCATGACGTACCGCTCGTGCACTTGTTTCACTGTCCCAGCTACAGCTTACCCCCTTTAATACAAACCAATATAAGCGATTTGATTTCACTTCATTTGATTACTTTTTTGATTAAAGAGAAAATCCTAGGTACGATTTCCCCTCAAACAGGCTATAACCCTGTGTTCACGGATGTCAGGCAGTCAGTGAGCCAGCATTACCTTAATGTCGTGAATACGAGAGAGGGGGGCATACACGATACTGAACAACCTCGCATAGCTGGTCCCTGTGAGAGCTAAATATGGCCCCGCAATGCAACTGTTGACTGTGCACAAAGCGCACCTTAA